>NC_086449.1:444302297-444602297 GCF_028390025.1 Pseudophryne corroboree | reverse complement strand
CCCCCTCATAATGTTAGGGCACAGAGCTTAGAAACCTCACGGGCTTCAAGTAGCATGCAATTTATTTTACAGTAATGCATGGGTCACCATCCATGGTTATCTGACAGATGCTTTTGTACCATCAAGGGATGACCCACTAATGGCCATCCCTAGTTCTGCTGTTAGCCAAAGACTGACTCTGCATTGGCTGGCTATTGATGGTCAACAACCAATAGTAGATGGTTGTGTCATTGACAGTGGAGACCTAATGCTTTTCCACTTGGTGATTGGACACAGCCCAGCACCCTAGTTATGACTGGTCCACAGTCACCTTTTTAATACAGCAGTCATTTCTCTGCTGTTTATTGTTTTATTCAACAACTATGGTACAAAGAGCCACTCTTTGTTTATCTGTTTTTACAACCATTGCTGGGACTATCTACAGGTCTCCTGTAAACAATCTTAAACCAACAAAGGTTAATACCCAAACCTCTAGCTTGCCTTACATTTTTATAGGATCCTAGTGTTGAGCACTGTCTATCTATATTAGGGAGAGCTTTCTGCAAATTTCTATGAATATTAAGTCCTCCTGGGTGGTTTATGCAGATTAGTGCCCCTTTATGAATTCTGGGTAATGCTTGGCAATCGACCATTATTCATTCAAAATCATTGATGGTCTATGACCGATGTTGAATTCTTTTACCATTGATAGAGAAGAACCAGATGGTTTCCCGCCATCGATTGTTCAGTGCTACTGATTTTATTCCCCCTCATAATGTTAGGGCACAGAGCTTAGAAAACTCACGGGCTTCAAGTAGCATGCAATTTATTTTACAGTAATGCATGGATCACCATCCATGGTTATCTGACAGATGCTATTGTACCATCAAGGGATGACCTACTAACGGCCATCCCTAGTTCTGCTGTTAGCCAAAGACTGACTCTGCATTGGCTGGCTATTGATGGTCAACAACCAATAGTAGATGGTTGTGTCATTGAGAGTGGAGACCTAATGCTTTTCCACTTGGTGATTGGACACAGCCCAGCACCCTTGTTATGACTGGTCCACAGTCACCTTTTTATTACAGCAGTCATTTCTCTGCTGTTTATTGTTTTATGCTATCGAGAGTGGAATACCAATGTTTTATTCAACAACTATGGTACAAAGAGCCACTCTTTGTTTGTCTATTTTTATAACCATTGCTGGGACTATCAACAGGTCTCCTATAAACAATCTCAAACCAGCAAAGTTAACCAAGAAAGGTGAACACCCAAACTTCTAGCTTGCCTTACATTTTTATAGGATCCTAGTGTTGAGCACTGTCTATCTATATTAGGGAAAGCTTTATGCAAATTTCTATGAATATTAAGTCCTCCAGGGTGGTTTATGCAGATTAGTGCCCCTTTATGAATTCTGGGTAATGCTTGGCAATCGACCATTATTCATTCAAAATTATTGATGGTCTATGACCGATGTTGAATTCTTTTACCATTGATAGAGAAGAACCAGATGGTTTCCCGCCATCGATTGTTCAGTGCTACTGATTTTATTCCCCCTCATAATGTTAGGGCACAGAGCTTAGAAACCTCACGGGCTTCAAGTAGACTGACTCTGCATTGGCTGGCTATTGATGGTCAACAACCAATAGTAGATGGTTGTGTCATTGACAGTGGAGACCTAATGCTTTTCCACTTGGTGATTGGACACAGCCCAGCACCCTAGTTATGATTGTTTTATGTTTTCAAGAGTGGAGTACCAATGTTTTATTCAACAACTATGGTACAAAGAGCCACTCTTTGTTTATCTATTTTTATAACCATTGCTGGGACTATCTACAGGTCTCCTGTAAACAATCTCAAACCAACAAAGGTTAGCACCCAAACTTCTAGCTTGCCTTACATTTTTATAGGATCCTAGTGTTGAGCACTGTCTATCTATATTAGGGAGAGCTTTATGCAAATTTCTATGAATATTAAGTCCTCCTGGGTGGTTTATGCAGATTAGTGCCCCTTTATGAATTCTGGGTAATGCTTGGCAATCGACCATTATTCATTCAAAATCATTGATGGTCTATGACCGATGTTGAATTCTTTTACCATTGATAGAGAAGAACCAGATGGTTTCCCGCCATCGATTGTTCAGTGCTACTGATTTTATTCCCCCTCATAGTGTTAGGGCACAGAGCTTAGAAACCTCACCGGGCTCCAAGTAGCACGCTATTCATTTTACAGTAATGCATGGATCACCATCCATGGTTATCTGACAGATGCTTTTGTACCATCAAGGGATGACCCACTAACGGCCATCCCTAGTTCTGCTGTTAGCCAAAGACTGACTCTGCATTGGCTGGCTATTAATGGTCAACAACCAATAGTGGATGGTTGTGTCATTGACAGTGGAGACCTAATGCTTTTCCACTTGGTGATTGGACACAGCCCAGCACCCTAGTTATGATTGTTCCACAGTCACCTTTTTAATACAGCAGTCATTTCTCTGCTGTTTATTGTTTTATGTTTTCAAGAGTGGAGTACCAATGTTTTATTCAACAACTGTGGTACAAAGAGCCACTCTTTATTTATCTGTTTTTACAACCATTGCTGGGACTATCTACAAGTCTCCTGTAAACAATCTTAAACCAACAAAGGTTAATACCCAAACCTCTAGCTTGCCTTACATTTTTATAGGATCCTAGTGTTGAGCACTGTCTATCTATATTAGGGAGAGCTTTATGCAAATTTCTATGAATATTAAGTCCTCCAGGGTGGTTTATGCAGATTAGTGCCGCTTTATGAATTCTGGGTAATGCTTGGCAATCGACCATTATTCATTCAAAATCATTGATGGTGTATGACCGATGTTGAATTCTTTTACCATTGATAGAGAAGAACCAGATGGTTTCAGTGCTACTGATTTTATTCCCCCTCATAATGTTAGGGCACAGAGCTTAGAAACCTCACGGGCATCAAGTAGCATGCAATTTATTTTACAGTAATGCATGGGTCACCATCCATGGTTATCTGACAGATGCTTTTGTACCATCAAGGGATGACCCACTAACGGCCATCCCTAGTTCTGCTGTTAGCCAAAGACTGACTCTGCATTGGCTGGCTATTGATGGTCAACAACCAATAGTAGATGGTTGTGTCATTGACAGTGGAGACCTAATGCTTTTCCACTTGGTGATTGGACACAGCCCAGCACCCTAGTTATGACTGGTCCACAGTCACCTTTTTAATACAGCAGTCATTTCTCTGCTGTTTATTGTTTTATGTTTTCAAGAGTGGAGTACCAATGTTTTATTCAACAACTATGGTACAAAGAGCCACTCTTTGTTTATCTGTTTTTACAACCATTGCTGGGACTATCTACAGGTCTCCTGTAAACAATCTCAAACCAGCAAAGTTAACCAACAAAGGTTAACACCCAAACTTCTAGCTTGCCTTACATTTTTATAGGATCCTAGTGTTGAGCACTGTCTATCTATATTAGGGAGAGCTTTATGCAAATGTCTATGAATATTAAGTCCTCCAGGGTGGTTTATGCAGATTAGTGCCCCTTTATGAATTCTGGGTAATGCTTGGCAATCGACCATTATTCATTCAAAATCATTGATGGTCTATGACCGATGTTGAATTCTTTTACCATTGATAGAGAAGAACCAGATGGTTTCCCGCCATCGATTGTTCAGTGCTACTGATTTTATTCCCCCTCATAATGTTAGGGCACAGAGCTTAGAAACCTCACGGGCTTCAAGTAGCATGCAATTTATTTTACAGTAATGCATGGGTCACCATCCATGGTTATCTGACAGATGCTTTTGTACCATCAAGGGATGACCCACTAACGGCCATCCCTAGTTCTGCTGTTAGCCAAAGACTGACTCTGCTTTGGCTGGCTATTGATGGTCAACAACCAATAGTAGATGGTTGTGTCATTGAGAGTGGAGACCTAATGCTTTTCCACTTGGTGATTGGACACAGCCCAGCACCCTAGTTATGACTGGTCCACAGTCACCTTTTTAATACAGCAGTCATTTCTCTGCTGTTTATTGTTTTATGCTATCGAGAGTGGAGTACCAATGTTTTAATCAACAAGTATGGTACAAAGTACCACTCTTTGTTTATCTATTTTTATAACCATTGCTGGGACTATCTACAGGTCTCCTGTAAACAATCTCAAACCAGCAAAGTTAACCAACAAAGGTTAACACCCAAACTTCTAGCTTGCCTTACATTTTTATAGGATCCTAGTGTTGAGCACTGTCTATCTATATTAGGGAGAGCTTTATGCAAATTTCTATGAATATTAAGTCCTCCTGGGTGGTTTATGCAGATTAGTGCCCCTTTATGAATTCTGGGTAATGCTTGGCAATCGACCATTATTCATTCAAAATCATTGATGGTCTATGACCGATGTTGAATTCTTTTACCATTGATAGAGAAGAACCAGATGGTTTCCCGCCATCGATTGTTCAGTGCTACTGATTTTATTCCCCCTCATAGTGTTAGGGCACAGAGCTTAGAAACCTCACCGGGCTCCAAGTAGCACGCTATTCATTTTACAGTAATGCATGGATCACCATCCATGGTTATCTGACAGATGCTTTTGTACCATCAAGGGATGACCCACTAACGGCCATCCCTAGTTCTGCTGTTAGCAAAAGACTGACTCTGCATTGGCTGGCTATTGATGGTCAACAACCAATAGTAGATGGTTGTGTCATTGAGAGTGGAGACCTAATGCTTTTCCACTTGGTGATTGGACACAGCCCAGCACCCTAGTTATGATTGTTCCACAGTCACCTTTTTAATACAGCAGTCATTTCTCTGCTGTTTATTGTTTTATGTTTTCAAGAGTGGAGTACCAATGTTTTATTCAACAACTATGGTACAAAGAGCCACTCTTTATTTATCTGTTTTTACAACCATTGCTGGGACTATCTACAAGTCTCCTGTAAACAATCTTAAACCAACAAAGGTTAATACCCAAACCTCTAGCTTGCCTTACATTTTTATAGGATCCTAGTGTTGAGCACTGTCTATCTATATTAGGGAGAGCTTTATGCAAATTTCTATGAATATTAAGTCCTCCAGGGTGGTTTATGCAGATTAGTGCCGCTTTACGAATTCTGGGTAATGCTTGGCAATCGACCATTATTCATTCAAAATCATTGATGGTGTATGACCGATGTTGAATTCTTTTACCATTGATAGAGAAGAACCAGATGGTTTCAGTGCTACTGATTTTATTCCCCCTCATAATGTTAGGGCACAGAGCTTAGAAACCTCACGGGCTTCAAGTAGCATGCAATTTATTTTACAGTAATGCATGGGTCACCATCCATGGTTATCTGACAGATGCTTTTGTACCATCAAGGGATGACCCACTAACGGCCATCCCTAGTTCTGCTGTTAGCCAAAGACTGACTCTGCTTTGGCTGGCTATTGATGGTCAACAACCAATAGTAGATGGTTGTGTCATTGAGAGTGGAGACCTAATGCTTTTCCACTTGGTGATTGGACACAGCCCAGCACCCTAGTTATGACTGGTCCACAGTCACCTTTTTAATACAGCAGTCATTTCTCTGCTGTTTATTGTTTTATGCTATCGAGAGTGGAGTACCAATGTTTTAATCAACAAGTATGGTACAAAGTGCCACTCTTTGTTTATCTATTTTTATAACCATTGCTGGGACTATCTACAGGTCTCCTGTAAACAATCTCAAACCAGCAAAGTTAACCAACAAAGGTTAACACCCAAACTTCTAGCTTGCTTACATTTTTATAGGATCCTAGTGTTGAGCACTGTCTATCTATATTAGGGAGAGCTTTATGCAAATTTCTATGAATATTAAGTCCTCCTGGGTGGTTTATGCAGATTAGTGCCCCTTTATGAATTCTGGGTAATGCTTGGCAATCGACCATTATTCATTCAAAATCATTGATGGTCTATGACCGATGTTGAATTCTTTTACCATTGATAGAGAAGAACCAGATGGTTTCCCGCCATCGATTGTTCAGTGCTACTGATTTTATTCCCCCTCATAATGTTAGGGCACAGAGCTTAGAAACCTCACGGGCTTCAAGTAGCATGCAATTTATTTTACAGTAATGCATGGGTCACCATCCATGGTTATCTGACAGATGCTTTTGTACCATCAAGGGATGACCCACTAATGGCCATCCCTAGTTCTGCTGTTAGCCAAAGACTGACTCTGCATTGGCTGGCTATTGATGGTCAACAACCAATAGTAGATAGTTGTGTCATTGACAGTGGAGACCTAATGCTTTTCCACTTGGTGATTGGACACAGCCCAGCACCCTAGTTATGACTGGTCCACAGTCACCTTTTTAATACAGCAGTCATTTCTCTGCTGTTTATTGTTTTATGTTTTCAAGAGTGGAGTACCAATGTTTTATTCAACAACTATGGTACAAAGAGCCACTCTTTGTTTATCTGTTTTTACAACCATTGCTGGGACTATCTACAGGTCTCCTGTAAACAATCATAAACCAACAAAGGTTAATACCCAAACCTCTAGCTTGCCTTACATTTTTATAGGATCCTAGTGTTGAGCACTGTCTATCTATATTAGGGAGAGCTTTCTGCAAATTTCTATGAATATTAAGTCCTCCTGGGTGGTTTATGCAGATTAGTGCCCCTTTATGAATTCTGGGTAATGCTTGGCAATCGACCATTATTCATTCAAAATCATTGATGGTCTATGACCGATGTTGAATTCTTTTACCATTGATAGAGAAGAACCAGATGGTTTCCCGCCATCGATTGTTCAGTGCTACTGATTTTATTCCCCCTCATAATGTTAGGGCACAGAGCTTAGAAAACTCACGGGCTTCAAGTAGCATGCAATTTATTTTACAGTAATGCATGGATCACCATCCATGGTTATCTGACAGATGCTATTGTACCATCAAGGGATGACCTACTAACGGCCATCCCTAGTTCTGCTGTTAGCCAAAGACTGACTCTGCATTGGCTGGCTATTGATGGTCAACAACCAATAGTAGATGGTTGTGTCATTGAGAGTGGAGACCTAATGCTTTTCCACTTGGTGATTGGACACAGCCCAGCACCCTTGTTATGACTGGTCCACAGTCACCTTTTTATTACAGCAGTCATTTCTCTGCTGTTTATTGTTTTATGCTATCGAGAGTGGAATACCAATGTTTTATTCAACAACTATGGTACAAAGAGCCACTCTTTGTTTGTCTATTTTTATAAACATTGCTGGGACTATCAACAGGTCTCCTATAAACAATCTCAAACCAGCAAAGTTAACCAACAAAGGTTAACACCCAAACTTCTAGCTTGCCTTACATTTTTATAGGATCCTAGTGTTGAGCACTGTCTATCTATATTAGGGAGAGCTTTATGCAAATTTCTATGAATATTAAGTCCTCCTGGGTGGTTTATGCAGATTAGTGCCCTTTTATGAATTCTGGGTAATGCTTGGCAATCGACCATTATTCATTCAAAATCATTGATGGTCTATGACCGATGTTGAATTCTTTTACCATTGATAGAGAAGAACCAGATGGTTTCCCGCCATCGATTGTTCAGTGCTACTGATTTTATTCCCCCTCATAATGTTAGGGCACAGAGCTTAGAAACCTCACGGGCTTCAAGTAGCATGCAATTTATTTTACAGTAATGCATGGGTCACCATCCATGGTTATCTGACAGATGCTTTTGTACCATCAAGGGATGACCCACTAACGGCCATCCCTAGTTCTGCTGTTAGCCAAAGACTGACTCTGCATTGGCTGGCTATTGATGGTCAACAACCAATAGTAGATGGTTGTGTCATTGAGAGTGGAGACCTAATGCTTTTCCACTTGGTGATTGGACACAGCCCAGCACCCTAGTTATGACTGGTCCACAGCCACCTTTTTAATACAGCAGTCATTTCTCTGCTGTTTATTGTTTTATGTTTTCAAGAGAGGAGTACCAATGTTTTATTCAACAACTATGGTACTAAGAGCCACTCTTTGTTTATCTATTTTTATAACCATTGCTGGGACTATCTACAGGTCTCCTGTAAACAATCTCAAACCAGCAAAGTTAACCAACAAAGGTTAACACCCAAACTTCTAGCTTGCCTTACATTTTTATAGGATCCTAGTGTTGAGCACTGTCTATCTATATTAGGGAGAGCTTTATGCAAATTTCTATGAATATTAAGTCCTCCTGGGTGGTTTATGCAGATTAGTGCCGCTTTATGAATTCTGGGTAATGCTTGGCAATCGACCATTATTCATTCAAAATCATTGATGGTGTATGACCGATGTTGAATTCTTTTACCATTAATAGAGAAGAACCAGATGGTTTCCCGCCATCGATTGTTCAGTGCTACTGATTTTATTCCCCCTCATAATGTTAGGGCACAGAGCTTAGAAACTTCACGGGCTTCAAGTAGCATGCAATTGATTTTACAGTAATGCATGGGTCACCATCCATGGTTATCTGACAGATGCTTTTGTACCATCAAGGGATGACCCACTAACGGCCATCCCTAGTTCTGCTGTTAGCCAAAGACTGACTCTGCATTGGCTGGCTATTGATGGTCAACAACCAATAGTAGATGGTTGTGTCATTGAGAGTGGAGACCTAATGCTTTTCCACTTGGTGATTGGACACAGCCCAGCACCCTAGTTATGATTGTTCCACAGTCACCTTTTTAATACAGCAGTCATTTCTCTGCTGTTTATTGTTTTATGTTTTCAAGAGTGGAGTACCAATGTTTTATTCAACAACTATGGTACAAAGAGCCACTCTTTATTTATCTGTTTTTACAACCATTGCTGGGACTATCTACAAGTCTCCTATAAACAATCTTAAACCAACAAAGGTTAATACCCAAACCTCTAGCTTGCCTTACATTTTTATAGGATCCTAGTGTTGAGCACTGTCTATCTATATTAGGGAGAGCTTTATGCAAATTTCTATGAATATTAAGTCCTCCTGGGTGGTTTATGCAGATTAGTGCCGCTTTACGAATTCTGGGTAATGCTTGGCAATCGACCATTATTCATTCAAAATCATTGATGGTGTATGACCGATGTTGAATTCTTTTACCATTGATAGAGAAGAACCAGATGGTTTCAGTGCTACTGATTTTATTCCCCCTCATAATGTTAGGGCACAGAGCTTAGAAACCTCACGGGCTTCAAGTAGCATGCAATTTATTTTACAGTAATGCATGGGTCACCATCCATGGTTATCTGACAGATGCTTTTGTACCATCAAGGGATGACCCACTAACGGCCATCCCTAGTTCTGCTGTTAGCCAAAGACTGACTCTGCATTGGCTGGCTATTGATGGTCAACAACCAATAGTAGATGGTTGTGTCATTGAGAGTGGAGACCTAATGCTTTTCCAATTGGTGATTGGACACAGCCCAGCACCCTAGTTATGACTGGTCCACAGTCACCTTTTTAATACAGCAGTCATTTCTCTGCTGTTTATTGTTTTATGCTATCGAGAGTGGAGTACCAATATTTTATTCAACAACTATGGTACATAGAGCCACTCTTTGTTTATCTATTTTTATAACCATTGCTGGGACTATCTACAGGTCTCCTGTAAACAATCTCAAACCAGCAAAGTTAACCAACAAAGGTTAACACCCAAACTTCTAGCTTGCCTTACATTTTTATAGGATCCTAGTGTTGAGCACTGTCTATCTATATTAGGGAAAGCTTTATGCAAATGTCTATGAATATTAAGTCCTCCAGGGTGGTTTATGCAGATTAGTGCCCCTTTATGAATTCTGGGTAATGCTTGGCAATCGACCATTATTCATTCAAAATTATTGATGGTCTATGACCGATGTTGAATTCTTTTACCATTGATAGAGAAGAACCAGATGGTTTCCCGCCATCGATTGTTCAGTGCTACTGATTTTATTCCCCCTCATAATGTTAGGGCACAGAGCTTAGAAACCTCACGGGCTTCAAGTAGCATGCAATTTATTTTACAGTAATGCATGGGTCACCATCCATGGTTATCTGACAGATGCTTTTGTACCATCAAGGGATGACCCACTAACGGCCATCCCTAGTTCTGCTGTTAGCCAAAGACTGACTCTGCTTTGGCTGGCTATTGATGGTCAACAACCAATAGTAGATGGTTGTGTCATTGAGAGTGGAGACCTAATGCTTTTCCTCTTGGTGATTGGACACAGCCCAGCACCTTAGTTATGACTGGTCCACAGTCACCTTTTTAATACAGCAGTCATTTCTCTGCTGTTTATTGTTTTATGCTATCGAGAGTGGAGTACCAATGTTTTAATCAACAAGTATGGTACAAAGTGCCACTCTTTGTTTATCTATTTTTATAACCATTGCTGGGACTATCTACAGGTCTCCTGTAAACAATCTCAAACCAGCAAAGTTAACCAACAAAGGTTAACACCCAAACTTCTAGCTTGTCTTACATTTTTATAGGATCCTAGTGTTGAGCACTGTCTATCTATATTAGGGAGAGCTTTATGCAAATTTCTATGAATATTAAGTCCTCCTGGGTGGTTTATGCAGATTAGTGCCCCTTTATGAATCCTGGGTAATGCTTGTCAATCGACCATTATTCATTCAAAATCATTGATGGTCTATGACCGATGTTGAATTCTTTTACCATTGATAGAGAAGAACCAGATAATTTCCCACCATCGATTGTTCAGTGCTACTGATTTTATTCCCCCTCATAGTGTTAGGGCACAGAGCTTAGAAACCTCACCGGGCTCCAAGTAGCATGCAATTCATTTTACAGTAATGCATGGGTCACCTTCCATGGTTATCTGACAGATGCTTTTGTACCATCAAGGGATGACCCACTAATGGCCATCCCAAGTTCTGCTGTTAGCCAAAGACTGACTCTGCATTGGCTGGCTATTGATGGTCAACAACCAATAGTAGATGGTTGTGTCATTGAGAGTGGAGACCCAGTGCTTTTCCACTTGGTGATTGGACACAACCCAGCACCCTAGTTATGACTGGTCCACAGTCACCTTTTTAATACAGCAGTCAATTCTCTGCTGTTTATTGTTTTATGCTTTCGAGAGTGGAGTACCAATGTTTTATTCAACAACTATGGTACAAAGAGCCAATCTTTGTTTATCTATTTTCATAACCATTGCTGGGACTATCTACAGGTCTCCTGTAAAAAATCTCAAACCAGCAAAGTTAACCAACAAAGGATAATACCCAAACTTTTAGCTTGCCTTATATTTTTATAGGATCCTAGTGTTGAGCACTGTCTATCTATATTAGGGAGAGCTTTATGCAAATTTCTATGAATATTAAGTCCTCCTGGGTGGTTTATGCAGATTAGTGCCGCTTTATGAATTCTGGGTTATGCTTGGCAATCGACCATTATTCATTCAAAATCATTGATGGTGTATGACCGATGTTGAATTCTTTTACCATTGATAGAGAAGAACCAGATGGTTTCCCGCCATCGATTGTTCAGTGCTACTGATTTTATTCCCCCTCATAATGTTAGGGCACAGAGCTTAGAAACCTCACGGGCTTCAAGTAGCATGCAATTTATTTTACAGTAATGCATGGGTCACCATCCATGGTTATCTTACAGATGCTTTTGTACTATCAAGGGATGACCCACTAACGGCCATCCCTAGTTCTGCTGTTAGCCAAAGACTGACTCTGCATTGGCTGGCTATTGATGGTCAACCACCAATAGTAGATGGTTGTGTCATTGAGAGTGGAGACCTAATGCTTTTCCACTTGGTGATTGGACACAGCCCAGCACCCTAGTTATGACTGGTCCACAGTCACCTTTTTAATACAGCAGTCATTTCTCTGCTGTTTATTGTTTTATGCTATCGAGAGTGGAGTACCAATGTTTTATTCAACAACTATGGTACAAAGAGCCACTCTTTGTTTATCTATTTTTATAACCATTGCTGGGACTATCTACAGGTCTCCTGTAAACAATCTCAAACCAGCAAAGTTAACCAACAAAGGTTAATACCCAAACTTCTAGCTTGCATTACATTTTTTATGTGTTTTGGTTTTGGGTTCGGTTCCGCGGCCGTGTTTTGGGTTCGACCGCGTTTTGGCAAAACCTCACCGAATTTTTTTTGTCGGATTCGGGTGTGTTTTGGATTCGGGTGTTTTTTTTAAAAAACACTAAAAAACAGCTTAAATCATAGAATTTGGGGGTCATTTTGATCCCAAAGTATTATTAACCTCAAAAACCATAATTTACACTCATTTTCAGTCTATTCTGAATACCTCACACCTCACAATATTATTTTTAGTCCTAAAATTTGCACCTAGGTCGCTGGATGACTAAGCTAAGCGACCCTAGTGGCCGACACAAACACCGGGCCCATCTAGGAGTGGCACTGCAGTGTCACGCAGGATGTCCCTTCCAAAAAACCCTCCCCAAACAGCACATGACGCAAAGAAAAAAAGAGGCGCAATGAGGTAGCTGTGTGAGTAAGATAAGCGACCCTAGTGGCCGACACAAACACCGGGCCCATCTAGGAGTGTCACTGCAGTGTCACGCAGGATGTCCCTTCCAAAAAACCCTCCCCAAACAGCACATGACGCAAAGAAAAAAAGAGGTGCAATGAGGTAGCTGTGTGAGTAAGATAAGCGACCCTAGTGGCCGACACAAACACCGGGCCCATCTAGGAGTGGCACTGCAGTGTCACGCAGGATGTCCCTTCCAAAAAACCCTCCCCAAACAGCACATGACGCAAAGAAAAAAAGAGGTGCAATGAGGTAGCTGTGTGAGTAAGATAAGCGACCCTAGTGGCCGACACAAACACCGGGCCCATCTAGGAGTGGCACTGCAGTGTCACGCAGGATGTCCCTTCCAAAAAACCCTCCCCAAACAGCACATGACGCAAAGCAAAATTAAAGAAAAAAGAGGTGCAAGATGGAATTGTCCTTGGGCCCCCCCACCCACCCTTATGTTGTATAAACAGGACATGCACACTTTAACCAACCCATCATTTCAGTGACAGGGTCTGCCACACGACTGTGACTGAAATGACGGGTTGGTTTGGACCCCCACCAAAAAAGAAGCAATCAATCTCTCCTTGCACAAACTGGCTCTACAGAGGCAAGATGTCCACCTCATCATCATCCTCCGATATATCACCATGTACATCCCCCTCCTCACAGATTATCAATTCGTCCCCACTGGAATCCACCATCTCAGCTCCCTGTGTACTTTGTGGAGGCAATTGCTGCTGGTCAATGTCTCCACGGAGGAATTGATTATAATTCATTTTAATGAACATCATCTTCTCCACATTTTCTGGATGTAACCTCGTACGCCGATTGCTGACAAGGTGAGCGGCGGCACTAAACACTCTTTCGGAGTACACACTTGTGGGAGGGCAACTTAGGTAGAATAAAGCCAGTTTGTGCAAGGGCCTCCAAATTGCCTCTTTTTCCTGCCAGTATAAGTACGGACTGTGTGACGTGCCTACTTGGATGCGGTCACTCATATAATCCTCCACCATTCTTTCAATGGTGAGAGAATCATATGCAGTGACAGTAGACGACATGTCCGTAATCGTTGTCAGGTCCTTCATTCCGGACCAGATGTCAGCATCAGCAGTCGCTCCAGACTGCCCTGCATCACCGCCAGCGGGTGGGCTCGGAATTCTGAGCCTTTTCCTCGCACCCCCAGTTGCGGGAGAATGTGAAGGAGGAGATGTTGACAGGTCGCGTTCCGCTTGACTTGACAATTTTCTCACCAGCAGGTCTTTCAACCCCAGCAGACTTGTGTCTGCCGGAAAGAGAGATCCAAGGTAGGCTTTAAATCTAGGATCGAGCACGGTGGCCAAAATGTAGTGCTCTGATTTCAACAGATTGACCACCCGTGAATCCTTGTTAAGCGAATTAAGGGCTCCATCCACAAGTCCCACATGCCTAGCGGAATCGCTCCGTGTTAGCTCCTCCTTCAATGTCTCCAGCTTCTTCTGCAAAAGCCTGATGAAGGGAATGACCTGACTCAGGCTGGCAGTGTCTGAACTGACTTCACGTGTGGCAAGTTCAAAGGGCATCAGAACCTTGCACAACGTTGAAATCATTCTCCACTGCACTTGAGACAGGTGCATTCCACCTCCTATATCGTGCTCAATTGTATAGGCTTGAATGGCCTTTTGCTGCTCCTCCAACCTCTGAAGCATATAGAGGGTTGAATTCCACCTCGTTACCTCTTCTTGCTTCAGATGATGGCAGGGCAGGTTCAGTAGTTTTTGGTGGTGCTGCAGTCTTCTGTACGTGGTGCCTGTACGCCGAAAGTGTCCCGCAATTCTTCTGGCCACCGACAGCATCTCTTGCACGCCCCTGTCGTTTTTTAAAAAATTCTGCACCACCAAATTCAAGGTATGTGCAAAACATGGGACGTGCTGGAATTTGCCCATATTTAATGCACACACAATATTGCTGGCGTTGTCCGATGCCACAAATCCACAGGAGAGTCCAATTGGGGTAAGCCATTCCGCGATGATCTTCCTCAGTTGCCGTAAGAGGTTTTCAGCTGTGTGCGTATTCTGGAAAGCGGTGATACAAAGCGTAGCCTGCCTAGGAAAGAGTTGGCGTTTGCGAGATGCTGCTACTGGTGCCGCCGCTGCTGTTCTTGCGGCGGGAGTCCATACATCTACCCAGTGGGCTGTCACAGTCATATAGTCCTGACCCTGCCCTGCTCCACTTGTCCACATGTCCGTGGTTAAGTGGACATTGGGTACAACTGCATTTTTTAGGACACTGGTGAGTCTTTTTCTGACGTCCGTGTACATTCTCGGTATCGCCTGCCTACAGAAGTGGAACCTAGATGGTATTTGGTAACGGGGGCACACTGCCTCAATAAATTGTCTAGTTCCCTGTGAACTAACGGCGGATACCGGACGCACGTCTAACACCAACATAGTTGTCAAGGCCTCAGCTATCCGCTTTGCAGCAGGATGACTGCTGTGATATTTCATCTTCCTCGCAAAGGACTGTTGGACAGTCAATTGCTTAGTGGAAGTAGTACAAGTGGGCTTACGACTTCCCCTCTGGGATGACCATCAACTACCAGCAGCAACAACAGCAGCGCCAGCAGCAGTAGGCGTTACACGCAAGGATGCATCGGAGGAATCCCAGGCAGGAGAGGACTCGTCAGAATTGCCAGTGACATGGCCTGCAGGACTATTGGCATTCCTGGGGAAGGAGGAAATTGACACTGAGGGAGTTGGTGGGGTGGTTTGCGTGAGCTTGGTTACAAGAGGAAGGGATTTACTGGTCAGTGGACTGCTTCCGCTGTCGCCCAAAGTTCTTGAACTTGTCACTGACTTATTATGAATGCGCTGCAGGTGACGTATAAGGGAGGATGTTCCGAGGTGGTTAACGTCCTTACCCCTACTTATTACAGCTTGACAAAGGCAACACACGGCTTGACACCTGCTGTCCGCTTTTCTGTTGAAATACCTCCACACTGAAGAGCTGATTTTTTTGGTATTTTCACCAGGCATGTCAATGGCCATATTCCTCCCACGGACAACAGGTGTCTCCCCGGGTGCCTGACTTAAACAAACCACCTCACCATCAGAATCCTCCTGGTCAATTTCCTCCCCAGCGCCAGCAACACCCATATCCTCCTCATCCTGGTGTACTTCAACACTGACATCTTCAATCTGACTATCAGGAACTGGACTGCGGGTGCTCCTTCCAGCACTTGCAGGGGGCGTGCAAATGGTGGAAGGCGCATGCTCTTCACGTCCAGTGTTGGGAAGGTCAGGCATCGCAACCGACACAATTGGACTCTCCTTGTGGATTTGGGATTTCGAAGAACGCACAGTTCTTTGCGGTGCTTTTGTCAGCTTGAGTCTTTTCAGTTTTCTAGCGAGAGGCTGAGTGCTTCCATCCTCATGTGAAGCTGAACCACTAGCCATGAACATAGGCCAGGGCCTCAGCCGTTCCTTGCCAATCCGTGTGGTAAATGGCATATTGGCAAGTTTACGCTTCTCCTCCGACAATTTTATTTTAGGTTTTGGAGTCCTTTTTTTACTGATATTTGGTGTTTTGGATTTGACATGCTCTGTACTATGACATTGGGCATCGGCCTTGGCAGACGACGTTGCTGGCATTTCATCGTCTCGGCCATGACTAGTGGCAGCAGCTTCAGCACGAGGTGGAAGTGGATCTTGATCTTTCCCTAATTTTGGAACCTCAACATTTTTGTTCTCCATATTTTAATAGGCACAACTAAAAGGCACCTCAGGTAAACAATGGAGATGGATAAATACTAGTATACTTATGGATGGACTGCCGAGTGCCGACACAGAGGTAGCTACAGCCGTGGACTACCGTACTGTACTGTGTCTGCTGCTAATATAGACTGGATGATAATGAGATGTAGTATGTATGTATAAAGAAGAAAGAAAAAAAAACCACGGGTAGGTGGTATACAATTATGGATGGACTGCCGAGTGCCGACACAGAGGTAGCTACAGCCGTGAACTACCGTACTGTGTCTGCTGCTAATATAGACTGGTTGATAATGAGATGTAGTATGTATAAAGAAGAAAGAAAAAAAAACCCACGGGTAGGTGGTATACAATTATGGATGGACTGCCGAGTGCCGACACAGAGGTAGCTACAGCCGTGGACTACCGTACTGTACTGTGTCTGCTGCTAATATAGACTGGATGATAATGAGATGTAGTATGTATAAAGAAGAAAGAAAAAAAAAACCACGGGTAGGTGGTATACAATTATGGATGGACTGCCGAGTGCCGACACAGAGGTAGCTACAGCCGTGGACTACCGTACTGTACTGTGTCTGCTGCTAATATAGACTGGATGATAATGAGATGTAGTATGTATAAAGAAGAAAGAAAAAAAAAACCACGGGTAGGTGGTATACAATTATGGATGGACTGCCGAGTGCCGACACAGAGGTAGCTACAGCCATGGACTACCGTACTGTACTGTGTCTGCTGCTAATATAGACTGGATGATAATGAGATGTAGTATGTATAAAGAAGAAAGAAAAAAAAAACCACGGGTAGGTGGTATACAATTATGGATGGACTGCCGATTGCCGACACAGAGGTAGCTACAGCCGTGGACTACCGTACTGTACTGTGTCTGCTGCTAATATAGACTGGTTGATAATGAGATGTAGTATGTATAAAGAAGAAAGAAAAAAAAAACCACGGGTAGGTGGTATACAATTATGGATGGACTGCCGAGTGCCGAGTGCCGACACAGAGGTAGCTACAGCCGTGGACTACCGTACTGTACTGTGTCTGCTGCTAATATAGACTGGATGATAATGAGATGTAGTATGTATAAAGAAGAAAGAAAAAAAAACCACGGGTAGGTGGTATACAATTATGGATGGACTGCCGAGTGCCGACACAGAGGTAGCTACAGCCGTGGACTACCGTACTGTACTGTGTCTGCTGCTAATATAGACTGGATGATAATGAGATGTAGTATGTATGTATAAAGAAGAAAAAAAAAAAAAACCACGGGTAGGTGGTATACAATTATGGATGGACTGCCGAGTGCCGACACAGAGGTAGCTACAGCCGTGAACTACCGTACTGTGTCTGCTGCTAATATAGACTGGTTGATAATGAGATGTAGTATGTATAAAGAAGAAAGAAAAAAAAAACACGGGTAGGTGGTATACAATTATGGATGGACTGCCGAGTGCCGACACAGAGGTAGCTACAGCCGTGGACTACCGTACTGTACTGTGTCTGCTGCTAATATAGACTGGATGATAATGAGATGTAGTATGTATAAAGAAGAAAGAAAAAAAAAACCACGGGTAGGTGGTATACAATTATGGATGGACTGCCGAGTGCCGACACAGAGGTAGCTACAGCCGTGAACTACCGTACTGTGTCTGCTGCTAGTAGACTGGATGATAAATAATGATATAAAAAATATATATATATATATCACTACTGCAGCCGGACAGGTATATATTATATAATGACGGACCTGCTGGAGTGGACACTGTCTGTCAGCAGAATGAGTTTTTTAATTTTTATAGAATAAAAAAACACCACACAAGTCACACGACGGGTGTACTTTTTCAGGCAGACATTCAATCACAATATACTATACTGGTGGTCAGTGTGGTCAGGTCACTGGTCACAGTGGTCAGTGGTCAGTCACACTGGCAGTGGCACTCTGGCAGCAAAAGTGTGCACTGTTTAATATGTACTCCTGGCTCCTGCTATAACCTATAACTGCTCCCCAGTCTCCCCCACAATTAAGCTGTGTGAGCACAGTCAGATATTATACATAGATGATGCAGCACACTGGGCTGAGCACAGATATGGTATGTGACTGAGTCACTGTGTATCGTTTTTTTCAGGCAGAGAACAAGAACAGAACGGATTATTAAATAATAATAAATTATAAAACTGCACTGGTGGTCAGGTCACTGGTCATCAGTCACTAGTATAACTCCTCCTAAGCTCCAGTAAGTAAATTAAGTGTCTCACTCTCACTCTCCTATCTATTTTAATTTCTAAACGGAGAGGACGCCAGCCACGTCCTCTCCCTATCAATCTCAATGCACGTGTGAAAACGGCCGCGACGCGCGGCTCCTTATAGAGAATCCGACAGCGTGATGATGACGTTCGAGCGCGCTCGGGTTAACCGAGCAAGGCGGAAAGATCCGAGACGCTCGGACCCGTGTAAAAAAACATGAAGTTCGGGCAGGTTAGGATTCAGAGAAACCGAACCCGCTCATCTCTAATTTTTATAGGATCCTAGTGTTGAGCACTGTCTATCTATATTAGGGAGAGCTTTATGCAAATTTCTATGAATATTAAGTCCTCCTGGGTGGTTTATGCAGATTAGTGCCCCTTTATGAATCCTGGGTAATGCTTGTCAATTGACCATTATTCATTCAAAATCATTGATGGTCTATGACCGATGTTGAATTCTTTTACCATTGATAGAGAAGAACCAGATGGTTTCCCGCCATCGATTGTTCAGTGCTACTGATTTTATTCCCCCTCATAATGTTAGGGCGCAGAGCTTAGAAACCTCACGGGCTTCAAGTAGCATGCAATTTATTTTACAGTAATGCATGGGTCACCATCCATGGTTATCTTACAGATGTTTTTGTACCATCAAGGGATGACCCACTAACGGCCATCCCTAGTTCTGCTGTTAGCCAAAGACTGACTCTGCATTGGCTGGCTATTGATGGTCAACAACCAATAGTAGATGGTTGTGTCATTGACAGTGGAGACCTAATGCTTTTCCACTTGGTGATTGGACACAGCCCAGCACCCTAGTTATGACTGGTCCACAGTCACCTTTTTAATACAGCAGTCATTTCTCTGCTGTTTATTGTTTTATGTTTTCAAGAGTGGAGTACCAATGTTTTATTCAACAACTATGGTACAAAGAGCCACTCTTTGTTTATCTGTTTTTACAACCATTGCTGGGACTATCTACAGGTCTCCTGTAAACAATCTTAAACCAACAAAGGTTAATACCCAAACCTCTAGCTTGCCTTACATTTTTATAGGATCCTAGTGTTGAGCACTGTCTATCTATATTAGGGAGAGCTTTCTGCAAATTTCTATGAATATTAAGTCCTCCTGGGTGGTTTATGCAGATTAGTGCCCCTTTATGAATTCTGGGTAATGCTTGGCAATCGACCATTATTCATTCAAAATCATTGATGGTCTATGACCGATGTTGAATTCTTTTACCATTGATAGAGAAGAACCAGATGGTTTCCCGCCATCGATTGTTCAGTGCTACTGATTTTATTCCCCCTCATAGTGTTAGGGCACAGAGCTTAGAAACCTCACCGGGCTCCAAGTAGCATGCAATTCATTTTACAGTAATGCATGGGTCACCATCCATGGTTATCTGACAGATGCTTTTGTACCATCAAGGGATGACCCACTAACGGCCATCCCTAGTTCTGTTGTTAGCCAAAGACTGACTCTGCATTGGCTGGCGATTGATGGTCAACAACCAATAGTAGATGGTTGTGTCATTGAGAGTGGAGACCTAATGCTTTTCCACTTGGTGATTGGACACAGCCCAGCACCCTAGTTATGACTGGTCCACAGTCACCTTTTTAATACAGCAGTCATTTCTCTGCTGTTTATTGTTTTATGTTTTCAAGAGTGGAGTACCAATGTTTTATTCAACAACTATGGTCCAAAGAGCCACTCTTTGTTTATCTGTTTTTACAACCATTGCTGGGACTATCTACAGGTCTCCTATAAACAATCTCTAACCAGCAAAGTTAACCAACAAAGGTTAACACCCAAACTTCTAGCTTGCCTTACATTTTTATAGGATCCTAGTGTTGAGCACTGTCTATCTATATTAGGGAGAGCTTTATGCAAATTTCTATGAATATTAAGTCCTCCTGGGTGGTTTATGCAGATTAGTGCCCCATTATGAATTCTGGGTAATGCTTGGCAATCGACCATTATTCATTCAAAATCATTGATGGTCTATGACCGATGTTGAATTCTTTTACCATTGATAGAGAAGAACCAGATGGTTTCCCGCCATCGATTGGTCAGTGCTACTGATTTTATTCCCCCTCATAATGTTAGGGCACAGAGCTTGGAAACCTCACGGGCTTCAAGTAGCATGCAATTTATTTTACAGTAATGCATGGGTCACCATCCATGGTTATCTGACAGATGCTTTTGTACCATCAAGGGATGACCCACTAACGGCCATCCCTAGTTCTGTTGTTAGCCAAAGACTGACTCTGCATTGGCTGGCTATTGATGGTCAACAACCAATAGTAGATGGTTGTGTCATTGAGAGTGGAGACCTAATGCTTTTCCACTTGGTGATTGGACACAGCCCAGCACCCTAGTTATGACTGGTCCACAGTCACCTTTTTAATACAGCAGTCATTTCTCTGCTGTTTATTGTTTTATGCTATCGAGAGTGGAATACCAATGTTTTATTCAACAACTATGGTACAAAGAGCCACTCTTTGTTTATCTATTTTTATAACCATTGCTAGGACTATATACAAGTCTCCTGTAAACAATCTCAAACCAGCAAAGTTAACCAACAAAGGTTAACACCCAAACTTCTAGCTTGCCTTACATTTTTATAGGATCCTAGTGTTGAGCACTGTCTATCTATATTAGGGAGAGCTTTATGCAAATTTCTATGAATATTAAGTCCTCCTGGGTGGTTTATGCAGATTAGTGCCCCTTTATGAATTCTGGGTAATGCTTGGCAATCGACCATTATTCATTCAAAATCATTGATGGTGTATGACCGATGTTGAATTCTTTTACCATTGATAGAGTAGAACCAGATGGTTTCAGTGCTACTGATTTTATTCCCCCTCATAATGTTAGGGCACAGAGCTTAGAAACCTCACGGGCTTCAAGTAGCATGCAATTTATTTTACAGTAATGCATGGATCACCATCCATGGTTATCTGACAGATGCTTTTGTACCATCAAGGGATGACCCACTAACGGCCATCCCTAGTTCTGCTGTTAGCCAAAGACTGACTCTGCATTGGCTGGCTATTGATGGTCAACAACCAATAGTAGATGGTTGTGTCATTGAGAGTGGAGACCTAATGCTTTTCCACTTGGTGATTGGACACAGCCCAGCACCCTAGTTATGATTGGTCCACAGTCACCTTTTTAATACAGCAGTCATTTCTCTGCTGTTTATTGTTTTATGTTTTCAAGAGTGGAGTACCAATGTTTTATTCAACAACTATGGTACAAAGAGCCACTCTTTGTTTATCTGTTTTTATAACCATTGCTGGGACTATCTACAGGTCTCCTGTAAACAATCTTAAACCAACAAAGGTTAATACCCAAACCTCTAGCTTGCCTTACATTTTTATAGGATCCTAGTGTTGAGCACTGTCTATCTATATTAGGGAGAGCTTTATGCAAATTTCTATGAATATTAAGTCCTCCTGGGTGGTTTATGCAGATTAGTGCCCCTTTATGAATTCTGGGTAATGCTTGGCAATCGACCATTATTCATTCAAAATCATTGATGGTCTATGACCGATGTTGAATTCTTTTACCATTGATAGAGAAGAACCAGATGGTTTCCCGCCATCGATTGTTCAGTGCTACTGATTTTATTCCCCCTCATAATGTTAGGGCACAGAGCTTAGAAACCTAACGGGCTTCAAGTAGCATGCAATTTATTTTACAGTAATGCATGGGTCACCATCCATGGTTATCTGACAGATGCTTTTGTACCATCAAGGGAGGACCCACTAACGGCCATCCCTAGTTCTGCTGTTAGCCAAAGACTGACTCTGCATTGGCTGGCTATTGATAGTCAACAACCAATAGTAGATGGTTGTGTCATTGAGAGTGGAGACCTAATGTTTTTCCACTTGGTGATTGGACACAGCCCAGCACCCTAGTTATGACTGGTCCACAGTCACCTTTTTAATACAGCAGTCATTTCTCTGCTGTTTATTGTTTTATGCTATCGAGAGTGGAATACCAATGTTTTATTCAACAACTATGGTACAAAGAGCCACTCTTTGTTTATCTATTTTTATAACCATTGCTGGGACTATCTACAGGTCTCCTGTAAACAATCTCAAACCAGCAAAGTTAACCAACAAAGGTTAACACCCAAACTTCTAGCTTGCCTTACATTTTTATAGGATCCTAGTGTTGAGCACTGTCTATCTATATTAGGGAGAGCTTTATGCAAATTTCTATGAATATTAAGTCCTCCCGGATGGTTTATGCAGATTAGTGCCCCTTTATGAATTCTGGGTAATGCTTGGCAATCGACCATTATTCATTCAAAATCATTGATCGTCTATGACCGATGTTGAATTCTTTTACCATTGATAGAGAAGAACCAGATGGTTTCCCGCCATCGATTGTTCAGTGCTACTGATTTTATTCCCCCTCATAATGTTAGGGCACAGAGCTTAGAAACCTCACGGGCTTCAAGTAGCATGCAATTTATTTTACAGTAATGCATGGGTCACCATCCATGGTTATCTGACAGATGCTTTTGTACCATCAAGGTATGACCCACTAACGGCCATCCCTAGTTCTGCTGTTAGCCAAAGACTGACTCTGCAATGGCTGGCTATTGATGGTCAGCAACCAATAGTAGATGGTTGTGTCATTGAGAGTGGAGACCTAATGCTTTTCCACTTGGTGATTGGACACAGCCCAGCACCCTAGTTATGACTGGTCCACAGTCACCTTTTTAATACAGCAGTCATTTCTCTGCTGTCTATTGTTTTACGCTAGCGAGAGTGGAATACCAATGTTTTATTCAACAACTATGGTACAAAGAGCCACTGTTTGTTTATCTATTTTTATAACCATTGCTGGGACTATCTACAGGTCTCCTGTAAACAATCTCAAACCAGCAAAGTTAACCAACAAAGATTAACACCCAAACTTCTAGCTTGCCTTACATTTTTATAGGATCCTAGTGTTGAGCACTGTCTATCTATATTAGGGAGAGCTTTATGCAAATTTCTATGAATATTAAGTCCTCCTGGGTGGTTTATGCAGATTAGTGCCGCTTTATGAATTCTGGGTAATGCTTGGCAATCGACCATTATTCATTCAAAATCATTGATGGTGTATGACCGATGTTGAATTCTTTTACCATTGATAGAGAAGAACCAGATGGTTTCAGTGCTACTGATTTTATTCCCCCTCATAATGTTAGGGCACAGAGCTTAGAAACCTCACGGGCTTCAAGTAGCATGCAATTTATTTTACTGTAATGCATGGGTCACCATCCATGGTTATCTGACAGATGCTTTTGTACCATCAAGGGATGACCCACTAACGGCCATCCCTAGTTCTGCTGTTAGCCAAAGACTGACTCTGCATTGGCTGGCTATTGATGGTCAACAACCAATAGTAGATGGTTGTGTCATTGAGAGTGGAGACCTAATGCTTTTCCACTTGGTGATTGGAGACAGCCCAGCACCCTAGTTATGACTGGTCCACAGTCACCTTTTTAATACAGCAGTCATTTCTCTGCTGTTTATTGTTTTATGTTTTCAAGAGTGGAGTACCAATGTTTTATTCAACAACTATGGTACAAAGAGCCACTCTTTGTTTATCTGTTTTTACAACCATTGCTGGGACTATCTACAGGTCTCCTGTAAACAATCTTAAACCAACAAAGGTTAATACCCAAACCTCTAGCTTGCCTTACATTTTTATAGGATCCTAGTGTTGAGCACTGTCTATCTATATTAGGGAGAGCTTTATGCAAATTTCTATGAATATTAAGTCCTCCTGGGTGGTTTATGCAGATTAGTGCCCCTTTATGAATTCTGGGTAATGCTTGGCAATCGACCATTATTCATTCAAAATCATTGATGGTCTATGACCGATGTTGAATTCTTTTACCATTGATAGAGAAGAACCAGATGGTTTCCCGCCATCGATTGTTCAGTGCTACTGATTTTATTCCCCCTCATAATGTTAGGGCACAGAGCTTAGAAACCTCACGGGCTTCAAGTAGCATGCAATTTATTTTACAGTAATGCATGGGTCACCATCCATGGTTATCTGACAGATGCTTTTGTACCATCAAGGGATGACCCACTAACGGCCATCCCTAGTTCTGCTGTTAGCCAAAGACTGACTCTGCATTGGCTGGCTATTGATAGTCAACAACCAATAGTAGATGGTTGTGTCATTGAGAGTGGAGACCTAATGTTTTTCCACTTGGTGATTGGACACAGCCCAGCACCCTAGTTATGACTGGTCCACAGTCACCTTTTTAATACAGCAGTCATTTCTCTGCTGTTTATTGTTTTATGCTATCGAGAGTGGAATACCAATGTTTTATTCAACAACTATGGTACAAAGAGCCACTCTTTGTTTATCTATTTTTATAACCATTGCTAGGACTATATACAAGTCTCCTGTAAACAATCTCAAACCAGCAAAGTTAACCAACAAAGGTTAACACCCAAACTTCTAGCTTGCCTTACATTTTTATAGGATCCTAGTGTTGAGCACTGTCTATCTATATTAGGGAGAGCTTTATGCAAATTTCTATGAATATTAAGTCCTCCTGGGTGGTTTATGCAGATTAGTGCCCCTTTATGAATTCTGGGTAATGCTTGGCAATCGACCATTATTCATTCAAAATCATTGATGGTGTATGACCGATGTTGAATTCTTTTACCATTGATAGAGTAGAACCAGATGGTTTCAGTGCTACTGATTTTATTCCCCCTCATAATGTTAGGGCACAGAGCTTAGAAACCTCACGGGCTTCAAGTAGCATGCAATTTATTTTACAGTAATGCATGGATCACCATCCATGGTTATCTGACAGATGCTTTTGTACCATCAAGGGATGACCCACTAACGGCCATCCCTAGTTCTGCTGTTAGCCAAAGACTGACTCTGCATTGGCTGGCTATTGATGGTCAACAACCAATAGTAGATGGTTGTGTCATTGAGAGTGGAGACCTAATGCTTTTCCACTTGGTGATTGGACACAGCCCAGCACCCTAGTTATGATTGGTCCACAGTCACCTTTTTAATACAGCAGTCATTTCTCTGCTGTTTATTGTTTTATGTTTTCAAGAGTGGAGTACCAATGTTTTATTCAACAACTATGGTACAAAGAGCCACTCTTTGTTTATCTGTTTTTATAACCATTGCTGGGACTATCTACAGGTCTCCTGTAAACAATCTTAAACCAACAAAGGTTAATACCCAAACCTCTAGCTTGCCTTACATTTTTATAGGATCCTAGTGTTGAGCACTGTCTATCTATATTAGGGAGAGCTTTATGCAAATTTCTATGAATATTAAGTCCTCCCGGGTGGTTTATGTAGATTAGTGCCCCTTTATGAATTCTGGGTAATGCTTGGCAATCGACCATTATTCATTCAAAATCATTGATGGTCTATGACCGATGTTGAATTCTTTTACCATTGATAGAGAAGAACCAGATGGTTTCCCGCCATCGATTGTTCAGTGCTACTGATTTTATTCCCCCTCATAATGTTAGGGCACAGAGCTTAGAAACCTCACGGGCTTCAAGTAGCATGCAATTTATTTTACAGTAATGCATGGGTCACCATCCATGGTTATCTGACAGATGCTTTTGTACCATCAAGGGATGACCCACTAACGGCCATCCCTAGTTCTGCTGTTAGCCAAAGACTGACTCTGCATTGGCTGGCTATTGATGGTCAACAACCAATAGTAGATGGTTGTGTCATTGAGAGTGGAGACCTAATGCTTTTCCACTTGGTGATTGGACACAGTTATGACTGGTCCACAGTCATCTTTTTAATACAGCAGTCATTTATCTGCTGTTTATTGTTTTATGCTATCGAGAGTGGAGTACCAGTGTTTTATTCAACAACTATGGTACAAAGAGCCACTCTTTGTTTATCTATTTTTATAACCATTGCTAGGACTATCTACAGGTCTCCTGTAAACAATCTCAAACCAGCAAAGTAAACCAACAAAGGTTAACACCCAAACTTCTAGCTTGCCTTACATTTTTATAGGATCCTAGTGTTGAGCACTGTCTATCTATATTAGGGAGAGCTTTATGCAAATTTCTATGAATATTAAGTCCTCCTGGGTGGTTTATGCAGATTAGTGCCGCTTTATGAATTCTGGGTAATGCTTGGCAATTGACCATTATTCATTCAAAATCATTGATGGTGTATGACCGATGTTGAATTATTTTACCATTGATAGAGAAGAACCAGATGGTTTCAGTGCTACTGATTTTATTCCCCCTCATAATGTTAGGGCACAGAGCTTAGAAACCTCACGGGCTTCAAGTAGCATGCAATTTATTTTACAGTAATGCATGGGTCACCATCCATGGTTATCTGACAGATGCTTTTGTACCATCAAGGGATGACCCACTAACGGCCATCCCTAGTTCTGCTGTTAGCCAAAGACTGACTCTGCATTGGCTGGCTATTGATGGTCAACAACCAATAGTAGATGGTTGTGTCATTGAGAGTGGAGACCTAATGCTTTTCCACTTGGTGATTGGACACAGCCCAGCACCCTAGTTATGATTGGTCCACAGTCACCTTTTTAATACAGCAGTCATTTCTCTGCTGTTTATTGTTTTATGTTTTCAAGAGTGGAGTATCAATGTTTTATTCAACAACTATGGTACAAAGAGCCACTCTTTGTTTATCTGTTTTTACAACCATTGCTGGGACTATCTACAGGTCTCCTGTAAACAATCTTAAACCAACAAACGTTATTACCCAAATCTCTAGCTTGCCTTACATTTTTATAGGATCCTAGTGTTGAGCACTGTCTATCTATATTAGGGAGAGCTTTATGCAAATTTCTATGAATATTAAGTCCTCCTGGGTGGTTTATGCAGATTAGTGCCCCTTTATGAATTCTGGGTAATGCTTGGCAATCGACCATTATTCATTCAAAATCATTGATGGTCTATGACCGATGTTGAATTCTTTTACCATTGATAGAGAAGAACCAGATGGTTTCCCGCCATCGATTGTTCAGTGCTACTGATTTTATTCCCCCTCATAATGTTAGGGCACAGAGCTTAGAAACCTCACGGCTTCAAGTAGCATGCAATTTATTTTACAGTAATGCATGGGTCACCATCCATGGTTATCTGACAGATGCTTTTGTACCATCAAGGGATGACCCACTAACGGCTATCCCTAGTTCTGCTGTTAGCCAAAGACTGACTCTGCATTGGCTAGCTATTGATGGTCAACAACCAATAGTAGATGGTTGTGTCATTGAGAGTGGAGACCTAATGCTTTTCCACTTGGTGATTGGACACAGCCCAGCACCCTAGTTATGACTGGTCCACAGTCACCTTTTTAATACAGCAGTCATTTCTCTGCTGTCTATTGTTTTACGCTATCGAGAGTGGAATACCAATGTTTTATTCAACAACTATGGTACAAAGAGCAACTCTTTGTTTATCTATTTTTAAAACCATTGCTGGTACTATCTACAGGTCTCCTGTAAACAATCTCAAACCAGCAAAGTTAACCAACAAAGGTTAACACCCAAACTTCTAGCTTGCCTTACATTTTTATAGGATCCTAGTGTTGAGCACTGTCTATCTATATTAGGGAGAGCTTTATGCAAATTTCTATGAATATTAAGTCCTCCTGGGTGGTTTATGCAGATTAGTGCCGCTTTATGAATTCTGGGTAATGCTTGGCAATTGACCATTATTTATTCAAAATCATTGATGGTGTATGACCGATGTTGAATTCTTTTACCATTGATAGAGAAGAACCAGATGGTTTCAGTGCTACTGATTTTATTCCCCCTCATAATGTTAGGGCACAGAGCTTAGAAACCTCACGGGCTTCAAGTAGCATGCAATTTATTTTACAGTAATGCATGGGTCACCATCCATGGTTATCTGACAGATGCTTTTGTACCATCAAGGGATGACCCACTAACGGCCATCCCTAGTTCTGCTGTTAGCCAAAGACTGACTCTGCATTGGCTGGCTATTGATGGTCAACAACCAATAGTAGATGGTTGTGTCATTGAGAGTGGAGACCTAATGCTTTTCCACTTGGTGATTGGACACAGCCCAGCACCCTAGTTATGACTGGTCCACAGTCACCTTTTTAATACAGCAGTCATTTCTCTGCTGTTTATTGTTTTATGTTTTCAAGAGTGGAGTACCAATGTTTTATTCAACAACTATGGTACAAAGAGCCACTCTTTGTTTATCTGTTTTTACAACCATTGCTGGGACTATCTACAGGTCTCCTGTAAACAATCTTAAACCAGCAAAGGTTAACACCCAAACTTCTAGCTTGCCTTACATTTTTATAGGATCCTAGTGTTGAGCACTGTCTATCTATATTAGGGAGAGTTTTATGCAAATTTCTATGAATATTAAGTCCTCCAGGGTGGTTTATGCAGATTAGTGCCCCTTTATGAATTCTGGGTAATGCTTGGCAATCGACCATTATTCATTCAAAATCATTGATGGTCTATGACCGATGTTGAATTCTTTTACCATTGATAGAGAAGAACCAGATGGTTTCCCGCCATCGATTGTTCAGTGCTACTGATTTTATTCCCCCTCATAATGTTAGGGCACAGTGCTTAGAAACCTCACGGGCTTCAAGTAGCATGCAATTTATTTTACAGTAATGCATGGGTCACCATCCATGGTTATCTGACAGATGCTTTTGTACCATCAAGGGATGACCCACTAACGGCCATCCCTAGTTCTGCTGTTAGCCAAAGACTGACTCTGCATTGGCTGGCTATTGATGGTTAGCAACCAATAGTAGATGGTTGTGTCATTGAGAGTGGAGACCTAATGCTTTTCCACTTGGTGATTGGACACAGCCCAGCACCCTAGTTATGACTGGTCCACAGCCACCTTTTTAATACAGCAGTCATTTCTCTGCTGTTTATTGTTTTACGCTATCGAGAGTGGAATACCAATGTTTTATTCAACAACTATGGTACAAAGAGCTACTCTTTGTTTATCTATTTTTATAACCATTGCTGGGACTATCTACAGGTCTCCTGTAAACAATCTCAAACCAGCAAAGTTAACCAACAAAGGTTAACACCCAAACTTCTAGCTTGCCTTACATTTTTATAGGATCCTAGTGTTGAGCACTGTCTATCTATATTAGGGAGAGCTTTATGCAAATTTCTATGAATATTAAGTCCTCCTGGGTGGTTTATGCAGATTAGTGCCGCTTTATGAATTCTGGGTAATGCTTGGCAATCGACCATTATTCATTCAAAATCATTGATGGTGTATGACCGATGTTGAATTCTTTTACCATTAATAGAGAAGAACCAGATGGTTTCCCGCCATCGATTGTTCAGTGCTACTGATTTTATTCCCCCTCATAATGTTAGGGCACAGAGCTTAGAAACTTCACGGGCTTCAAGTAGCATGCAATTGATTTTACAGTAATGCATGGGTCACCATCCATGGTTATCTGACAGATGCTTTTGTACCATCAAGGGATGACCCACTAACGGCCATCCCTAGTTCTGCTGTTAGCCAAAGACTGACTCTGCATTGGCTGGCTATTGATGGTCAACAACCAATAGTAGATGGTTGTGTCATTGAGAGTGGAGACCTAATGCTTTTCCACTTGGTGATTGGACACAGCCCAGCACCCTAGTTATGATTGTTCCACAGTCACCTTTTTAATACAGCAGTCATTTCTCTGCTGTTTATTGTTTTATGTTTTCAAGAGTGGAGTACCAATGTTTTATTCAACAACTATGGTACAAAGAGCCACTCTTTATTTATCTGTTTTTACAACCATTGCTGGGACTATCTACAAGTCTCCTGTAAACAATCTTAAACCAACAAAGGTTAATACCCAAACCTCTAGCTTGCCTTACATTTTTATAGGATCCTAGTGTTGAGCACTGTCTATCTATATTAGGGAGAGCTTTATGCAAATTTCTATGAATATTAAGTCCTCCTGGGTGGTTTATGCAGATTAGTGCCGCTTTACGAATTCTGGGTAATGCTTGGCAATCGACCATTATTCATTCAAAATCATTGATGGTGTATGACCGATGTTGAATTCTTTTACCATTGATAGAGAAGAACCAGATGGTTTCAGTGCTACTGATTTTATTCCCCCTCATAATGTTAGGGCACAGAGCTTAGAAACCTCACGGGCTTCAAGTAGCATGCAATTTATTTTACAGTAATGCATGGGTCACCATCCATGGTTATCTGACAGATGCTTTTGTACCATCAAGGGATGACCCACTAACGGCCATCCCTAGTTCTGCTGTTAGCCAAAGACTGACTCTGCATTGGCTGGCTATTGATGGTCAACAACCAATAGTAGATGGTTGTGTCATTGAGAGTGGAGACCTAATGCTTTTCCACTTGGTGATTGGACACAGCCCAGCACCCTAGTTATGACTGGTCCACAGTCACCTTTTTAATACAGCAGTCATTTCTCTGCTGTTTATTGTTTTATGCTATCGAGAGTGGAGTACCAATGTTTTATTCAACAACTATGGTACATAGAGCAACTCTTTGTTTATCTATTTTTATAACCATTGCTGGGACTATCTACAAGTCTCCTGTAAACAATCTCAAACCAGCAAAGTTAACCAACAAAGGTTAACACCCAAACTTCTAGCTTGCCTTACATTTTTATAGGATCCTAGTGTTGAGCACTGTCTATCTATATTAGGGAAAGCTTTATGCAAATTTCTATGAATATTAAGTCCTCCAGGGTGGTTTATGCAGATTAGTGCCCCTTTATGAATTCTGGGTAATGCTTGGCAATCGACCATTATTCATTCAAAATTATTGATGGTCTATGACCGATGTTGAATTCTTTTACCATTGATAGAGAAGAACCAGATGGTTTCCCGCCATCGATTGTTCAGTGCTACTGATTTTATTCCCCCTCATAATGTTAGGGCACAGAGCTTAGAAACCTCACGGGCTTCAAGTAGACTGACTCTGCATTGGCTGGCTATTGATGGTCAACAACCAATAGTAGATGGTTGTGTCATTGACAGTGGAGACCTAATGCTTTTCCACTTGGTGATTGGACACAGCCCAGCACCCAAGTTATGATTGTTTTATGTTTTCAAGAGTGGAGTACCAATGTTTTATTCAACAACTATGGTACAAAGAGCCACTCTTTGTTTATCTATTTTTATAACCATTGCTGGGACTATCTACAGGTCTCCTGTAAACAATCTCAAACCAACAAAGGTTAGCACCCAAACTTCTAGCTTGCCTTACATTTTTATAGGATCCTAGTGTTGAGCACTGTCTATCTATATTAGGGAGAGCTTTATGCAAATTTCTATGAATATTAAGTCCTCCTGGGTGGTTTATGCAGATTAGTGCCGCTTTACGAATTCTGGGTAATGCTTGGCAATCGACCATTATTCATTCAAAATCATTGATGGTGTATGACCGATGTTGAATTCTTTTACCATTGATAGAGAAGAACCAGATGGTTTCCCGCCATCGATTGTTCAGTGCTACTGATTTTATTCCCCATCATAATGTTAGGGCACAGAGCTTAGAAACCTCACGGGCTTCAAGTAGCATGCAATTTATTTTACAGTAATGCATGGGTCACCATCCATGGTTATCTGACAGATGCTTTTGTACCATCAAGGGATGACCCACTAACGGCCATCCCTAGTTCTGCTGTTAGCCAAAGACTGACTCTGCATTGGCTGGCTATTGATGGTCAACAACCAATAGTAGATGGTTGTGTCATTGAGAGTGGAGACCTAATGCTTTTCCACTTGGTGATTGGACACAGCCCAGCACCCTAGTTATGACTGGTCCACAGCCACCTTTTTAATACAGCAGTCATTTCTCTGCTGTTTATTGTTTTATGTTTTCAAGAGAGGAGTACCAATGTTTTATTCAACAACTATGGTACAAAGAGCCACTCTTTGTTTATCTATTTTTATAACCATTGCTGGGACTATCTACAGGTCTCCTGTAAACAATCTCAAACCAGCAAAGTTAACCAACAAAGGTTAACACCCAAACTTCTATCTTGCCTTACATTTTTATAGGATCCTAGTGTTGAGCACTGTCTATCTATATTAGGGAGAGCTTTATGCAAATTTCTATGAATATTAAGTCCTCCTGGGTGGTTTATGCAGATTAGTGCCGCTTTATGAATTCTGGGTAATGCTTGGCAATCGACCATTATTCATTCAAAATCATTGATGGTGTATGACCGATGTTGAATTCTTTTACCATTGATAGAGAAGAACCAGATGGTTTCCCGCCATCGATTGTTCAGTGCTACTGATTTTATTCCCCCTCATAATGTTAGGGCACAGAGCTTAGAAACCTCACGGGCTTCAAGTAGACTGACTCTGCATTGGCTGGCTATTGATGGTCAACAACCAATAGTAGATGGTTGTGTCATTGACAGTGGAGACCTAATGCTTTTCCACTTGGTGATTGGACACAGCCCAGCACCCTAGTTATGATTGTTTTATGTTTTCAAGAGTGGAGTACCAATGTTTTATTCAACAACTATGGTACAAAGAGCCACTCTTTGTTTATCTATTTTTATAACCATTGCTGGGACTATCTACAGGCCGCCTGTAAACAATCTCAAACCAGCAAAGTTAACCAACAAAGGTTAACACCCAAACTTCTAGCTTGCCTTACATTTTTATAGGATCCTAGTGTTGAGCACTGTCTATCTATATTAGGGAGAGCTTTATGCAAATTTCTATGATTATTAAGTCCTCCTGGGTGGTTTATGCAGATTAGTGCCCCTTTATGAATTCTGGGTAATGCTTGGCAATCGACCATTATTCATTCAAAATCATTGATGGTCTATGACCGATGTTGAATTCTTTTACCATTGATAGAGAAGAACCAGATGGTTTCCCGCCATCGATTGTTCAGTGCTACTGATTTTATTCCCCCTCATAGTGTTAGGGCACAGAGCTTAGAAACCTCACCGGGCTCCAAGTAGCACGCTATTCATTTTACAGTAATGCATGGATCATCATCCATGGTTATCTGACAGATGCTTTTGTACCATCAAGGGATGACCCACTAACGGCCATCCCTAGTTCTGCTGTTAGCCAAAGACTGACTCTGCATTGGCTGGCTATTGATGGTCAACAACCAATAGTGGATGGTTGTGTCATTGAGAGTGGAGACCTAATGCTTTTCCACTTGGTGATTGGACACAGCCCAGCACCCTAGTTATGATTGTTCCACAGTCACCTTTTTAATACAGCAGTCATTTCTCTGCTGTTTATTGTTTTATGTTTTCAAGAGTGGAGTACCAATGTTTTATTCAACAACTGTGGTACAAAGAGCCACTCTTTATTTATCTGTTTTTACAACCATTGCTGGGACTATCTACAAGTCTCCTGTAAACAATCTTAAACCAACAAAGGTTAATACCCAAACCTCTAGCTTGCCTTACATTTTTATAGGATCCTAGTGTTGAGCACTGTCTATCTATATTAGGGAGAGCTTTATGCAAATTTCTATGAATATTAAGTCCTCCTGGGTGGTTTATGCAGATTAGTGCCGCTTTATGAATTCTGGGTAATGCTTGGCAATCGAACATTATTCATTCAAAATCATTGATGGTGTATGACCGATGTTGAATTCTTTTACCATTGATAGAGAAGAACCAGATGGTTTCAGTGCTACTGATTTTATTCCCCCTCATAATGTTAGGGCACAGAGCTTAGAAACCTCACGGGCATCAAGTAGCATGCAATTTATTTTACAGTAATGCGTGGGTCACCATCCATGGTTATCTGACAGATGCTTTTGTACCATCAAGGGATGACCCACTAACGGCCATCCCTAGTTCTGCTGTTAGCCAAAGACTGACTCTGCATTGGCTGGCTATTGATGGTCAACAACCAATAGTAGATGGTTGTGTCATTGACAGTGGAGACCTAATGCTTTTCCACTTGGTGATTGGACACAGCCCAGCACCCTAGTTATGACTGGTCCACAGTCACCTTTTTAATACAGCAGTCATTTCTCTGCTGTTTATTGTTTTATGTTTTCAAGAATGGAGTACCAATGTTTTATTCAACAACTATGGTACAAAGAGCCACTCTTTGTTTATCTGTTTTTACAACCATTGCTGGGACTATCTACAGGTCTCCTGTAAACAATCTCAAACCAGCAAAGTTAACCAACAAAGGTTAACACCCAAACTTCTAGCTTGCCTTACATTTTTATAGGATCCTAGTGTTGAGCACTGTCTATCTATATTAGGGAGAGCTTTATGCAAATGTCTATGAATATTAAGTCCTCCTGGGTGGTTTATGCAGATTAGTGCCCCTTTATGAATTCTGGGTAATGCTTGGCAATCGACCATTATTCATTCAAAATCATTGATGGTCTATGACCGATGTTGAATTCTTTTACCATTGATAGAGAAGAACCAGATGGTTTCCCGCCATCGATTGTTCAGTGCTACTGATTTTATTCCCCCTCATAATGTTAGGGCACAGAGCTTAGAAACCTCACGGGCTTCAAGTAGCATGCAATTTATTTTACAGTAATGCATGGGTCACCATCCATGGTTATCTGACAGATGCTTTTGTACCATCAAGGGATGACCCACTAACGGCCATCCCTAGTTCTGCTGTTAGCCAAAGACTGACTCTGCTTTGGCTGGCTATTGATGGTCAACAACCAATAGTAGATGGTTGTGTCATTGAGAGTGGAGACCTAATGCTTTTCCACTTGGTGATTGGACACAGCCCAGCACCTTAGTTATGACTGGTCCACAGTCACCTTTTTAATACAGCAGTCATTTCTCTGCTGTTTATTGTTTTATGCTATCGAGAGTGGAGTACCAATGTTTTAATCAACAAGTATGGTACAAAGTGCCACTCTTTGTTTATCTATTTTTATAACCATTGCTGGGACTATCTACAGGTCTCCTGTAAACAATCTCAAACCAGCAAAGTTAACCAACAAAGGTTAACACCCAAACTTCTAGCTTGCCTTACATTTTTATAGGATCCTAGTGTTGAGCACTGTCTATCTATATTAGGGAGAGCTTTATGCAAATTTCTATGAATATTAAGTCCTCCTGGGTGGTTTATGCAGATTAGTGCCCCTTTATGAATTCTGGGTAATGCTTGGCAATCGACCATTATTCATTCAAAATCATTGATGGTCTATGACCGATGTTGAATTCTTTTACCATTGATAGAGAAGAACCAGATGGTTTCCCGCCATCGATTGTTCAGTGCTACTGATTTTATTCCCCCTCATAGTGTTAGGGCACAGAGCTTAGAAACCTCACCGGGCTCCAAGTAGCACGCTATTCATTTTACAGTAATGCATGGATCACCATCCATGGTTATCTGACAGATGCTTTTGTACCATCAAGGGATGACCCACTAACGGCCATCCCTAGTTCTGCTGTTAGCCAAAGACTGACTCTGCATTGGCTGGCTATTGATGGTCAACAACCAATAGTAGATGGTTGTGTCATTGAGAGTGGAGACCTAATGCTTTTCCACTTGGTGATTGGACACAGCCCAGCACCCTAGTTATGATTGTTCCACAGTCACCTTTTTAATACAGCAGTCATTTCTCTGCTGTTTATTGTTTTATGTTTTCAAGAGTGGAGTACCAATGTTTTATTCAACAACTATGGTACAAAGACCCACTCTTTATTTATCTGTTTTTACAACCATTGCTGGGACTATCTACAAGTCTCCTGTAAACAATCTTAAACCAACAAAGGTTAATACCCAAACCTCTGGCTTGCCTTACATTTTTATAGGATCCTAGTGTTGAGCACTGTCTATCTATATTAGGGAGAGCTTTATGCAAATTTCTATGAATATTAAGTCCTCCTGGGTGGTTTATGCAGATTAGTGCCGCTTTACGAATTCTGGGTAATGCTTGGCAATCGACCATTATTCATTCAAAATCATTGATGGTGTATGACCGATGTTGAATTCTTTTACCATTGATAGAGAAGAACCAGATGGTTTCAGTGCTACTGATTTTATTCCCCCTCATAATGTTAGGGCACAGAGCTTAGAAACCTCACGGGCTTCAAGTAGACTGACTCTGCATTGGCTGCCTATTGATGGTCAACAACCAATAGTAGATGGTTGTGTCATTGACAGTGGAGATCTAATGCTTTTCCACTTGGTGATTGGACACAGCCCAGCACCCTAGTTATGATTGTTTTATGTTTTCAAGAGTGGAGTACCAATGTTTTATTCAACAACTATGGTACAAAGAGCCACTCTTTGTTTATCTATTTTTATAACCATTGCTGGGACTATCTACAGGTCTCCTGTAAACAATCTCAAACCAGCAAAGTTAACCAACAAAGGTTAACACCCAAACTTCTAGCTTGCCTTACATTTTTATAGGATCCTAGTGTTGAGCACTGTCTATCTATATTAGGGAGAGCTTTATGCAAATTTCTATGAATATTAAGTCCTCCTGGGTGGTTTATGCAGATTAGTGCCCCTTTATGAATTCTGGGTAATGCTTGGCAATCGACCATTATTCATTCAAAATCATTGATGGTCTATGACCGATGTTGAATTCTTTTACCATTGATAGAGAAGAACCAGATGGTTTCCCGCCATCGATTGTTCAGTGCTACTGATTTTATTCCCCCTCATAATGTTAGGGCACAGAGCTTAGAAACCTCACGGGCTTCAAGTAGCATGCAATTTATTTTACAGTAATGCATGGGTCACCATCCATTGTTATCTGACAGATGCTTTTGTACCATCAAGGGATGACCCACTAACGGCCATCCCTAGTTCTGCTGTTAGCCAAAGACTGACTCTGCTTTGGCTGGCTATTGATGGTCAACAACCAATAGTAGATGGTTGTGTCATTGAGAGTGGAGACCTAATGCTTTTCCACTTGGTGATTGGACACAGCCCAGCACCCTAGCTATGACTGGTCCACAGTCACCTTTTTAATACAGCAGTCATTTCTCTGCTGTTTATTGTTTTATGCTATCGAGAGTGGAGTACCAACGTTTTAATCAACAAGTATGGTACAAAGTGCCACTCTTTGTTTATCTATTTTTATAACCATTGCTGGGACTATCTACAGGTCTCCTGTAAACAATCTCAAACCAGCAAAGTTAACCAACAAAGGTTAACACCCAAACTTCTAGCTTGCCTTACATTTTTATAGGATCCTAGTGTTGAGCACTGTCTATCTATATTAGGGAGAGCTTTATGCAAATTTCTATGAATATTAAGTCCTCCAGGGTGGTTTATGCAGATTAGTGCCCCTTTATGAATTCTGGGTAATGCTTGGCAATCGACCATTATTCATTCAAAATCATTGATGGTCTATGACCGATGTTGAATTCTTTTACCATTGATAGAGAAGAACCAGATGGTTTCCCGCCATCGATTGTTCAGTGCTACTGATTTTATTCCCCCTCATAATGTTAGGGCACAGAGCTTAGAAACCTCACGGGCTTCAAGTAGCATGCAATTTATTTTACAGTAATGCATGGGTCACCATCCATGGTTATCTGACAGATGCTTTTGTACCATCAAGGGATGACCCACTAATGGCCATCCCTAGTTCTGCTGTTAGCCAAAGACTGACTCTGCATTGGCTGGCTATTGATGGTCAACAACCAATAGTAGATGGTTGTGTCATTGAGAGTGGAGACCTAATGCTTTTCCACTTGGTGATTGGACACAGCCCAGCACCCTAGTTATGATTGTTCCACAGTCACCTTTTTAATACAGCAGTCATTTCTCTGCTGTTTATTGTTTTATGTTTTCAAGAGTGGAGTACCAATGTTTTATTCAACAACTATGGTACAAAGAGCCACTCTTTATTTATCTGTTTTTACAACCATTGCTGGGACTATCTACAAGTCTCCTGTAAACAATCTTAAACCAACAAAGGTTAATACCCAAACCTCTAGCTTGCCTTACATTTTTATAGGATCCTAGTGTTGAGCACTGTCTATCTATATTAGGGAGAGCTTTATGCAAATTTCTATGAATATTAAGTCCTCCTGGGTGGTTTATGCAGATTAGTGCCGCTTTACGAATTCTGGGTAATGCTTGGCAATCGACCATTATTCATTCAAAATCATTGATGGTGTATGACCGATGTTGAATTCTTTTACCATTGATAGAGAAGAACCAGATGGTTTCAGTGCTACTGATTTTATTCCCCCTCATAATGTTAGGGCACAGAGCTTAGAAACCTCACGGGCTTCAAGTAGCATGCAATTTATTTTACAGTAATGCATGGGTCACCATCCATGGTTATCTGACAGATGCTTTTGTACCATCAAGGGATGACCCACTAACGGCCATCCCTAGTTCTGCTGTTAGCCAAAGACTGACTCTGCATTGGCTGGCTATTGATGGTCAACAACCAATAGTAGATGGTTGTGTCATTGAGAGTGGAGACCTAATGCTTTTCCACTTGGTGATTGGACACAGCCCAGCACCCTAGTTATGACTGGTCCACAGTCACCTTTTTAATACAGCAGTCATTTCTCTGCTGTTTATTGTTTTATTCAACAACTATGGTACAAAGAGCCACTCTTTGTTTATCTGTTTTTACAACCATTGCTGGGACTATCTACAGGTCTCCTGTAAACAATCTCAAACCAGCAAAGTTAACCAGCAAAGGTTAACACCCAAACTTCTAGCTTGCCTTACATTTTTATAGGATCCTAGTGTTGAGCACTGTCTATCTATATTAGGGAGAGCTTTATGCAAATTTCTATGAATATTAAGTCCTCCTGGGTGGTTTATGCAGATTAGTGCCCTTTTATGAATTCTGGGTAATGCTTGGCAATCGACCATTATTCATTCAAAATCATTGATGGTCTATGGCCGATGTTGAATTCTTTTACCATTGATAGAGAAGAACCAGATGGTTTCCCGCCATCGATTGTTCAGTGCTACTGATTTTATTCCCCCTCATAATGTTAGGGCACAGAGCTTAGAAACCTCACGGGCTTTAAGTAGCATGCAATTTATTTTACAGTAATGCATGGGTCACCATCCATGGTTATCTGACAGATGCTTTTGTACCATCAAGGGATGACCCACTAACGGCCATCCCTAGTTCTGCTGTTAGCCAAAGACTGACTCTGCATTGGCTGGCTATTGATGGTCAACAACCAATAGTAGATGGTTGTGTCATTGAGAGTGGAGACCTAATGCTTTTCCACTTGGTGATTGGACACAGCCCAGCACCCTAGTTATGACTGGTCCACAGTCACCTTTTTAATACAGCAGTCATTTCTCTGCTGTTTATTGTTTTATGCTATCGAGAGTGGAGTACCAATGTTTTATTCAACAACTATGGTACATAGAGCCACTCTTTGTTTATCTATTTTTATAACCATTGCTGGGACTATCTACAGGTCTCCTGTAAACAATCTCAAACCAGCAAAGTTAACCAACAAAGGTTAACACCCAAACTTCTAGCTTGCCTTACATTTTTATAGGATCCTAGTGTTGAGCACTGTCTATCTATATTAGGGAAAGCTTTATGCAAATTTCTATGAATATTAAGTCCTCCAGGGTGGTTTATGCAGATTAGTGCCCCTTTATGAATTCTGGGTAATGCTTGGCAATCGACCATTATTCATTCAAAATTATTGATGGTCTATGACCGATGTTGAATTCTTTTACCATTGATAGAGAAGAACCAGATGGTTTCCCGCCATCGATTGTTCAGTGCTACTGATTTTATTCCCCCTCATAATGTTAGGGCACAGAGCTTAGAAACCTCACGGGCTTCAAGTAGACTGACTCTGCATTGGCTGGCTATTGATGGTCAACAACCAATAGTAGATGGTTGTGTCATTGACAGTGGAGACCTAATGCTTTTCCACTTGGTGATTGGACACAGCCCAGCACCCTAGTTATGATTGTTTTATGTTTTCAAGAGTGGAGTACCAATGTTTTATTCAACAACTATGGTACAAAGAGCCACTCTTTGTTTATCTATTTTTATAACCATTGCTGGGACTATCTACAGGTCTCCTGTAAACAATCTCAAACCAACAAAGATTAGCACCCAAACTTCTAGCTTGCCTTACATTTTTATAGGATCCTAGTGTTGAGCACTGTCTATCTATATTAGGGAGAGCTTTATGCAAATTTCTATGAATATTAAGTCCTCCTGGGTGGTTTATGCAGATTAGTGCCGCTTTACGAATTCTGGGTAATGCTTGGCAATCGACCATTATTCATTCAAAATCATTGATGGTGTATGACCGATGTTGAATTCTTTTACCATTGATAGAGAAGAACCAGATGGTTTCCCGCCATCGATTGTTCAGTGCTACTGATTTTATTCCCCCTCATAATGTTAGGGCACAGAGCTTAGAAACCTCACGGGCTTCAAGTAGCATGCAATTTATTTTACAGTAATGCATGGGTTACCATCCATGGTTATCTGACAGATGCTTTTGTACCATCAAGGGATGACCCACTAACGGCCATCCCTAGTTCTGCTGTTAGCCAAAGACTGACTCTGCATTGGCTGGCTATTGATGGTCAACAACCAATAGTAGATGGTTGTGTCATTGAGAGTGGAGACCTAATGCTTTTCCACTTGGTGATTGGACACAGCCCAGCACCCTAGTTATGACTGGTCCACAGCCACCTTTTTAATACAGCAGTCATTTCTCTGCTGTTTATTGTTTTATGTTTTCAAGAGAGGAGTACCAATGTTTTATTCAACAACTATGGTACAAAGAGCCACTCTTTGTTTATCTATTTTTATAACCATTGCTGGGACTATCTACAGGTCTCCTGTAAACAATCTCAAACCAGCAAAGTTAACCAACAAAGGTTAACACCCAAACTTCTAGCTTGCCTTACATTTTTATAGGATCCTAGTGTTGAGCACTGTCTATCTATATTAGGGAGAGCTTTATGCAAATTTCTATGAATATTAAGTCCTCCTGGGTGGTTTATGCAGATTAGTGCCGCTTTATGAATTCTGGGTAATGCTTGGCAATCGACCATTATTCATTCAAAATCATTGATGGTGTATGACCGATGTTGAATTCTTTTACCATTGATAGAGAAGAACCAGATGGTTTCAGTGCTACTGATTTTATTCCCCCTCATAATGTTAGGGCACAGAGCTTAGAAACCTCACGGGCTTCAAGTAGCATGCAATTTATTTTACAGTAATGCATGGGTCACCATCCATGGTTATCTTACAGATGCTTTTGTACCATCAAGGGATGACCCACTAACGGCCATCCCTAGTTCTGCTGTTAGCCAAAGACTGACTCTGCATTGGTTGGCTATTGATGGTCAACAACCAATAGTCGATGGTTGTGTCATTGAGAGTGGAGACCTAATGCTTTTCCACTTGGTGTTTGGACACAGCCCAGCACCCTAGTTATGATTGGTCCACAGTCACCTTTTTAATACAGCAGTCATTTCTCTGCTGTTTATTGTTTTCAAGAGTGGAGTACCAATGTTTTATTCAACAACTATGGTACAAAGAGCCACTCTTTGTTTATCTGTTTTTACAACCATTGCTGGGACTATCTACAGGTCTCCTGTAAACAATCTTAAACCAACAAAGGTTAATACCCAAACCTCTAGCTTGCCTTACATTTTTATAGGATCCTAGTGTTGAGCACTGTCTATCTATATTAGGGAGAGCTTTATTCAAATTTCTATGAATATTAAGTCCTCCTGGGTGGTTTATGCAGATTAGTGCCCCTTTATGAATTCTGGGTAATGCTTGGCAATCGACCATTATTCATTCAAAATCATTGATGGTCTATGACCGATGTTGAATTCTTTTACCATTGATAGAGAAGAACCAGATGGTTTCCCGCCATCGATTGTTCAGTGCTACTGATTTTATTCCCCCTCATAATGTTAGGGCACAGAGCTTAGAAACCTCACGGGCTTCAAGTAGCATGCAATTTATTTTACAGTAATGCATGGGTCACCATCCATGGTTATCTGACAGATGCTTTTGTACCATCAAGGGATGACCCACTAACGGCCATCCCTAGTTCTGCTGTTAGCCAAAGACTGACTCTGCATTGGCTGGCTATTGATGGTCAACAACCAATAGTAGATGGTTGTGTCATTGAGAGTGGAGACCTAATGCTTTTCCACTTGGTGATTGGACACAGCCCAGCACCCTAGTTATGACTGGTCCACAGTCACCGTTTTAATACAGCAGTCATTTCTCTGCTGTTTATTGTTTTATGCTATCGAGAGTGGAGTACCAATGTTTTATTCAACAACTATGGTACAAAGAGCCACTCTTTGTTTATCTATTTTTCTAACCATTGCTGGGACTATCTACAGGTCTCCTGTAAACAATCTCAAACCAGCAAAGTTAACCAACAAAGATTAACACCCAAACTTCTAGCTTGCCTTACATTTTTATAGGATCCTAGTGTTGAGCACTGTCTATCTATATTAGGGAGAGCTTTCTGCAAATTTCTATGAATATTAAGTCCTCCTGGGTGGTTTATGCCGATTAGTGCCCCTTTATGAATTCTGGGTAATGCTTGGCAATCGACCATTATTCATTCAAAATCATTGATGGTCTATGACCGATGTTGAATTCTTTTACCATTGATAGAGAAGAACCAGATGGTTTCCCGCCATCGATTTTTCAGTGCTACTGATTTTATTCACCCTCATAATGTTAGGGCACAGAGCTTAGAAACCTCACGGGCTTCAAGTAGCATGCAATTTATTTTACAGTAATGCATGGGTCACCATCCATGGTTATCTGACAGATGCTTTTGTACCATCAAGGGATGACCCACTAACGGCCATCCCTAGTTCTGCTGTTAGCCAAAGACTGACTCTGCATTGGCTGGCTATTGATGGTCAACAACCAATAGTAGATGGTTGTGTCATTGAGAGTGGAGACCTAATGCTTTTCCACTTGGTGATTGGACACAGCCCAGAACCCTAGTTATGATTGGTCCACAGTCACCTTTTTAATACAGCAGTCATTTCTCTGCTGTTTATTGTTTTATGTTTTCAAGAGTGGAGTACCAACGTTTTATTCAACAACTATGATACAAAGAGCCACTCTTTGTTTATCTGTTTTTACAACCATTGCTGTGACTATCTACAGGTCTCCTGTAAACAATCTTAAACCAACAAAGGTTAATAACCAAACCTCTAGCTTGCCTTACATTTTTATAGGATCCTAGTGTTGAGCACTGTCTATCTATATTAGGGAGAGCTTTATGCAAATTTCTATGAATATTAAGTCCTCCTGGGTGGTTTATGCAGATTAGTGCCCCTTTATGAATTCTGGGTAATGCTTGGCAATCGACCATTATTCATTCAAAATCATTGATGGTCTATGACCGATGTTGAATTCTTTTACCATTGATAGAGAAGAACCAGATGGTTTCCCGCCATCGATTGTTCAGTGCTACTGATTTTATTCCCCCTCATAATGTTAGGGCACAGAGCTTAGAAACCTCACGGGCTTCAAGTAGCATGCAATTTATTTTACAGTAATGCATGGGTCACCATCCATGGTTATCTTACAGATGCTTTTGTACCATCAAGGGATGACCCACTAACGGCCATCCCTAGTTCTGCTGTTAGCCAAAGACTGACTCTGCATTGGCTGGCTATTGATGGTCAACAACCAATAGTAGATGGTTGTGTCATTGAGAGTGGAGACCTAATGCTTTTCCACTTGGTGATTGGAGACAGCCCAGCACCCTAGTTATGACTGGTCCACAGTCACCTTTTTAATACAGCAGTCATTTCTCTGCTGTTTATTGTTTTATGTTTTCAAGAGTGGAGTACCAATGTTTTATTCAACAACTATGGTACAAAGAGCCACTCTTTGTTTATCTGTTTTTACAACTATTGCTGGGACTATCTACAGGTCTCCTGTAAACAATCTTAAACCAACAAAGGTTAATACCCAAACCTCTAGCTTGCCTTACATTTTTATAGGATCCTAGTGTTGAGCACTGTCTATCTATATTAGGGAGAGCTTTATGCAAATTTCTATGAATATTAAGTCCTCCAGGGTGGTTTATGCAGATTAGTGCCCCTTCATGAATTCTGGGTAATGCTTGGCAATCGACCATTATTCATTCAAAATCATTGATGGTCTATGACCGATGTTGAATTCGTTTACCATTGATAGAGAAGAACCAGATGGTTTCCCGCCATCGATTGTTCAGTGCTACTGATTTTATTCCCCCTCATAATGTTAGGGCACAGAGCTTAGAAACCTCACGGGCTTCAAGTAGCATGCAATTTATTTTACAGTAATGCATGGGTCACCATCCATGGTTATCTGACAGATGCTTTTGTACCATCAAGGTATGACCCACTAACGGCCATCCCTAGTTCTGCTGTTAGCCAAAGACTGACTCTGCAATGGCTGGCTATTGATGGTCAGCAACCAATAGTAGATGGTTGTGTCATTGAGAGTGGAGACCTAATGCTTTTCCACTTGGTGATTGGACACAGCCCAGCACCCTAGTTATGACTGGTCCACAGTCACCTTTTTAATACAGCAGTCATTTCTCTGCTGTCTATTGTTTTACGCTAGCAAGAGTGGAATACCAATGTTTTATTCAACAACTATGGTACAAAGAGCCACTGTTTGTTTATCTATTTTTATAACCATTGCTGGGACTATCTACAGGTCTCCTGTAAACAATCTCAAACCAGCAAAGTTAACCAACAAAGATTAACACCCAAACTTCTAGCTTGCCTTACATTTTTATAGGATCCTAGTGTTGAGCACTGTCTATCTATATTAGGGAGAGCTTTATGCAAATTTCTATGAATATTAAGTCCTCCTGGGTGGTTTATGCAGATTAGTGCCGCTTTATGAATTCTGGGTAATGCTTGGCAATCGACCATTATTCATTCAAAATCATTGATGGTGTATGACCGATGTTGAATTCTTTTACCATTGATAGAGAAGAACCAGATGGTTTCAGTGCTACTGATTTTATTCCCCCTCATAATGTTAGGGCACAGAGCTTAGAAACCTCACGGGCTTCAAGTAGCATGCAATTTATTTTACAGTAATGCATGGGTCACCATCCATGGTTATCTGACAGATGCTTTTGTACCATCAAGGGATGACCCACTAACGGCCATCCCTAGTTCTGCTGTTAGCCAAAGACTGACTCTGCATTGGCTGGCTATTGATGGTCAACAACCAATAGTAGATGGTTGTGTCATTGAGAGTGGAGACCTAATGCTTTTCCACTTGGTGATTGGAGACAGCCCAGCACCCTAGTTATGACTGGTCCACAGTCACCTTTTTAATACAGCAGTCATTTCTCTGCTGTTTATTGTTTTATGTTTTCAAGAGTGGAGTACCAATGTTTTATTCAACAACTATGGTACAAAGAGCCACTCTTTGTTTATCTGTTTTTACAACCATTGCTGGGACTATCTACAGGTCTCCTGTAAACAATCTTAAACCAACAAAGGTTAATTCCCAAACCTCTAGCTTGCCTTACATTTTTATAGGATCCTAGTGTTGAGCACTGTCTATCTATATTAGGGAGAGCTTTATGCAAATTTCTATGAATATTAAGTCCTCCTGGGTGGTTTATGCAGATTAGTGCCCCTTTATGAATTCTGGGTAATGCTTGGCAATCGACCATTATTCATTCAAAATCATTGATGGTCTATGACCGATGTTGAATTCTTTTGCCATTGATAGAGAAGAACCAGATGGTTTCCCGCCATCGATTGTTCAGTGCTACTGATTTTATTCCCCCTCATAATGTTAGGGCACAGAGCTTAGAAACCTCACGGCTTCAAGTAGCGTGCAATTTATTTTACAGTAATGCATGGGTCACCATCCATGGTTATCTGACAGATGCTTTTGTACCATCAAGGGATGACCCACTAACGGCCATCCCTAGTTCTGCTGTTAGCCATAGACTGACTCTGCATTGGCTAGCTATTGATGGTCAACAACCAATAGTAGATGGTTGTGTCATTGAGAGTGGAGACCTAATGCTTTTCCACTTGGTGATTGGACACAGCCCAGCACCCTAGTTATGACTGGTCCACAGTCACCTTTTTAATACAGAAATCATTTCTCTGCTGTTTATTGTTTTATGCTATCGAGAGTGGAATACCAATGTTTTATTCAACAACTATGGTACAAAGAGCCACTCTTTGTTTATCTATTTTTATAACCATTGCTGGGACTATCTACAGGTCTCCTGTAAACAATCTCAAACCATCAAAGTTAACCAACAAAGGTTAACACCCAAACTTCTAGCTTGCCTTACATTTTTATAGGATCCTAGTGTTGAGCACTGTCTATCTATATTAGGGAGAGCTTTATGCAAATTTCTATGAATATTAAGTCCTCCAGGGTGGTTTATGCAGATTAGTGCCCCTTTATGAATTCTGGGTAATGCTTGGCAATCGACCATTATTCATTCAAAATCATTGATGGTCTATGACCGATGTTGAATTCTTTTACCATTGATAGAGAAGAACCAGATGGTTTCCCGCCATCGATTGTTCAGTGCTACTGATTTTATTCCCCCTCATAATGTTAGGGCACAGAGCTTAGAAAACTCACGGGCTTCAAGTAGCATGCAATTTATTTTACAGTAATGCATGGATCACCATCCATGGTTATCTGACAGATGCTTTTGTACCATCAAGGGATGACCCACTAACGGCCATCCCTAGTTCTGCTGTTAGCCAAAGACTGACTCTGCATTGGCTGGCTAATGCTTTTCCACTTGGTGATTGGACACAGCCCAGCACCCTAGTTATGACTGGTCCACAGTCACCTTTTTAATACAGCAGTCATTTCTCTGCTGTCTATTGTTTTACGCTAGCGAGAGTGGAATACCAATGTTTTATTCAACAACTATGGTACAAAGAGCCACTGTTTGTTTATCTATTTTTATAACCATTGCTGGGACTATCTACAGGTCTCCTGTAAACAATCTCAAACCAGCAAAGTTAACCAACAAAGATTAACACCCAAACTTCTAGCTTGCCTTACATTTTTATAGGATCCTAGTGTTGAGCACTGTCTATCTATATTAGGGAGAGCTTTATGCAAATTTCTATGAATATTAAGTCCTCCTGGGTGGTTTATGCAGATTAGTGCCGCTTTATGAATTCTGGGTAATGCTTGGCAATCGACCATTATTCATTCAAAATCATTGATGGTGTATGACCGATGTTGAATTCTTTTACCATTGATAGAGAAGAACCAGATGGTTTCAGTGCTACTGATTTTATTCCCCCTCATAATGTTAGGGCACAGAGCTTAGAAACCTCACGGGCTTCAAGTAGCATGCAATTTATTTTACAGTAATGCATGGGTCACCATCCATGGTTATCTGACAGATGCTTTTGTACCATCAAGGGATGACCCACTAACGGCCATCCCTAGTTCTGCTGTTAGCCAAAGACTGACTCTGCATTGGCTGGCTATTGATGGTCAACAACCAATAGTAGATCGTTGTGTCATTGAGAGTGGAGACCTAATGCTTTTCCACTTGGTGATTGGAGACAGCCCAGCACCCTAGTTATGACTGGTCCACAGTCACCTTTTTAATACAGCAGTCATTTCTCTGCTGTTTATTGTTTTATGTTTTCAAGAGTGGAGTACCAATGTTTTATTCAACAACTATGGTACAAAGAGCCACTCTTTGTTTATCTGTTTTTACAACCATTGCTGGGACTATCTACAGATCTCCTGTAAACAATCTTAAACCAACAAAGGTTAATACCCAAACCTCTAGCTTGCCTTACATTTTTATAGGATCCTAGTGTTGAGCACTGTCTATCTATATTAGGGAGAGCTTTATGCAAATTTCTATGAATATTAAGTCCTCCTGGGTGGTTTATGCAGATTAGTGCCCCTTTATGAATTCTGGGTAATGCTTGGCAATCGACCATTATTCATTCAAAATCATTGATCGTCTATGACCGATGTTGAATTCTTTTACCATTGATAGAGAAGAACCAGATGGTTTCCCGCCATCGATTGTTCAGTGCTACTGATTTTATTCCCCCTCATAATGTTAGGGCACAGAGCTTAGAAACCTCACGGGCTTCAAGTAGCATGCAATTTATTTTACAGTAATGCATGGGTCACCATCCATGGTTATCTGACAGATGCTTTTGTACCATCAAGGTATGACCCACTAACGGCCATCCCTAGTTCTGCTGTTAGCCAAAGACTGACTCTGCAATGGCTGGCTATTGATGGTCAGCAACCAATAGTAGATGGTTGTGTCATTGAGAGTGGAGACCTAATGCTTTTCCACTTGGTGATTGGACACAGCCCAGCACCCTAGTTATGACTGGTCCACAGTCACCTTTTTAATACAGCAGTCATTTCTCTGCTGTCTATTGTTTTACGCTAGCGAGAGTGGAATACCAATGTTTTATTCAACAACTATGGTACAAAGAGCCACTGTTTGTTTATCTATTTTTATAACCATTGCTGGGACTATCTACAGGTCTCCTGTAAACAATCTCAAACCAGCAAAGTTAACCAACAAAGATTAACACCCAAACTTCTAGCTTGCCTTACATTTTTATAGGATCCTAGTGTTGAGCACTGTCTATCTATATTAGGGAGAGCTTTATGCAAATTTCTATGAATATTAAGTCCTCCCGGGTGGTTTATGCAGATTAGTGCCGCTTTATGAATTCTGGGTAATGCTTGGCAATCGACCATTATTCATTCAAAATCATTGATGGTGTATGACCGATGTTGAATTCTTTTACCATTGATAGAGAAGAACCAGATGGTTTCAGTGCTACTGATTTTATTCCCCCTCATAATGTTAGGGCACAGAGCTTAGAAACCTCACGGGCTTCAAGTAGCATGCAATTTATTTTACAGTAATGCATGGGTCACCATCCATGGTTATCTGACAGATGCTTTTGTACCATCAAGGGATGACCCACTAACGGCCATCCCTAGTTCTGCTGTTAGCCAAAGACTGACTCTGCATTGGCTGGCTATTGATGGTCAACAACCAATAGTAGATGGTTGTGTCATTGAGAGTGGAGACCTAATGCTTTTCCACTTGGTGATTGGAGACAGCCCAGCACCCTAGTTATGACTGGTCCACAGTCACCTTTTTAATACAGCAGTCATTTCTCTGCTGTTTATTGTTTTATGTTTTCAAGAGTGGAGTACCAATGTTTTATTCAACAACTATGGTACAAAGAGCCACTCTTTGTTTATCTGTTTTTACAACCATTGCTGGGACTATCTACAGGTCTCCTGTAAACAATCTTAAACCAACAAAGGTTAATACCCAAACCTCTAGCTTGCCTTACATTTTTATAGGATCCTAGTGTTGAGCACTGTCTATCTATATTAGGGAGAGCTTTATGCAAATTTCTATGAATATTAAGTCCTCCTGGGTGGTTTATGCAGATTAGTGCCCCTTTATGAATTCTGGGTAATGCTTGGCAATCGACCATTATTCATTCAAAATCATTGATGGTCTATGACCGATGTTGAATTCTTTTACCATTGATAGAGAAGAACCAGATGGTTTCCCGCCATCGATTGTTCAGTGCTACTGATTTTATTCCCCCTCATAATGTTAGGGCACAGAGCTTAGAAACCTCACGGGCTTCAAGTAGCATGCAATTTATTTTACAGTAATGCATGGGTCACCATCCATGGTTATCTGACAGATGCTTTTGTACCATCAAGGGATGACCCACTAACGGCCATCCCTAGTTCTGCTGTTAGCCAAAGACTGACTCTGCATTGGCTGGCTATTGATAGTCAACAACCAATAGTAGATGGTTGTGTCATTGAGAGTGGAGACCTAATGTTTTTCCACTTGGTGATTGGACACAGCCCAGCACCCTAGTTATGACTGGTCCACAGTCACCTTTTTAATACAGCAGTCATTTCTCTGCTGTTTATTGTTTTATGCTATCGAGAGTGGAATACCAATGTTTTATTCAACAACTATGGTACAAAGAGCCACTCTTTGTTTATCTATTTTTATAACCATTGCTGGGACTATCTACAGGTCTCCTGTAAACAATCTCAAACCAGCAAAGTTAACCAACAAAGGTTAATACCCAAACTTCTAGCTTGCCTTACATTTTTATAGGATCCTAGTGTTGAGCACTGTCTATCTATATTAGGGAGAGCTTTATGCAAATTTCTATGAATATTAAGTCCTCCCGGATGGTTTATGCAGATTAGTGCCCCTTTATGAATTCTGGGTAATGCTTGGCAATCGACCATTATTCATTCAAAATCATTGATCGTCTATGACCGATGTTGAATTCTTTTACCATTGATAGAGAAGAACCAGATGGTTTCCCGCCATCGATTGTTCAGTGCTACTGATTTTATTCCCCCTCATAATGTTAGGGCACAGAGCTTAGAAAACTCACGGGCTTCAAGTAGCATGCAATTTATTTTACAGTAATGCATGGATCACCATCCATGGTTATCTGACAGATGCTTTTGTACCATCAAGGGATGACCCACTAACGGCCCTCCCTAGTTCTGCTGTTAGCCAAAGACTGATTCTGCATTGGCTGGCTATTGATGGTCAACAACCAATAGTAGATGGTTGTGTCATTGAGAGTGGAGACCTAATGCTTTTCCACTTGGTGATTGGACACAGCCCAGCACCCTAGTTATGACTGGTCCACAGTCACCTTTTTAATACAGCAGTCATTTCTCTGCTGTTTATTGTTTTATGCTATCGAGAGTGGAGTACCAATGTTTTATTCAACAACTATGGTACAAAGAGCCACTCTTTGTTTATCTATTTTTATAACCATTGCTAGGACTATATACAAGTCTCCTGTAAACAATCTCAAACCAGCAAAGTTAACCAACAAAGGTTAACACCCAAACTTCTAGCTTGCCTTACATTTTTATAGGATCCTAGTGTTGAGCACTGTCTATCTATATTAGGGAGAGCTTTATGCAAATTTCTATGAATATTAAGTCCTCCTGGGTGGTTTATGCAGATTAGTGCCCCTTTATGAATTCTGGGTAATGCTTGGCAATCGACCATTATTCATTCAAAATCATTGATGGTGTATGACCGATGTTGAATTCTTTTACCATTGATAGAGTAGAACCAGATGGTTTCAGTGCTACTGATTTTATTCCCCCTCATAATGTTAGGGCACAGAGCTTAGAAACCTCACGGGCTTCAAGTAGCATGCAATTTATTTTACAGTAATGCATGGATCACCATCCATGGTTATCTGACAGATGCTTTTGTACCATCAAGGGATGACCCACTAACGGCCATCCCTAGTTCTGCTGTTAGCCAAAGACTGACTCTGCATTGGCTGGCTATTGATGGTCAACAACCAATAGTAGATGGTTGTGTCATTGAGAGTGGAGACCTAATGCTTTTCCACTTCGTGATTGGACACAGCCCAGCACCCTAGTTATGATTGGTCCACAGTCACCTTTTTAATACAGCAGTCATTTCTCTGCTGTTTATTGTTTTATGTTTTCAAGAGTGGAGTACCAATGTTTTATTCAACAACTATGGTACAAAGAGCCACTCTTTGTTTATCTGTTTTTATAACCATTGCTGGGACTATCTACAGGTCTCCTGTAAACAATCTTAAACCAACAAAGGTTAATACCCAAACCTCTAGCTTGCCTTACATTTTTATAGGATCCTAGTGTTGAGCACTGTCTATCTATATTAGGGAGAGCTTTATGCAAATTTCTATGAATATTAAGTCCTCCCGGGTGGTTTATGTAGATTAGTGCCCCTTTATGAATTCTGGGTAATGCTTGGCAATCGACCATTATTCATTCAAAATCATTGATGGTCTATGACCGATGTTGAATTCTTTTACCATTGATAGAGAAGAACCAGATGGTTTCCCGCCATCGATTGTTCAGTGCTACTGATTTTATTCCCCCTCATAATGTTAGGGCACAGAGCTTAGAAACCTCACGGGCTTCAAGTAGCATGCAATTTATTTTACAGTAATGCATGGGTCACCATCCATGGTTATCTGACAGATGCTTTTGTACCATCAAGGGATGACCCACTAACGGCCATCCCTAGTTCTGCTGTTAGCCAAAGACTGACTCTGCATTGGCTGGCTATTGATGGTCAACAACCAATAGTAGATGGTTGTGTCATTGAGAGTGGAGACCTAATGCTTTTCCACTTGGTGATTGGACACAGTTATGACTGGTCCACAGTCATCTTTTTAATACAGCAGTCATTTCTCTGCTGTTTATTGTTTTATGCTATCAAGAGTGGAGTACCAGTGTTTTATTCAACAACTATGGTACAAAGAGCCACTCTTTGTTTATCTATTTTTATAACCATTGCTAGGACTATCTACAGGTCTCCTGTAAACAATCTCAAACCAGCAAAGTAAACCAACAAAGGTTAACACCCAAACTTCTAGCTTGCCTTACATTTTTATAGGATCCTAGTGTTGAGCACTGTCTATCTATATTAGGGAGAGCTTTATGCAAATTTCTATGAATATTAAGTCCTCCAGGGTGGTTTATGCAGATTAGTGCCCCTTTATGAATTCTGGGTAATGCTTGGCAATCGACCATTATTCATTCAAAATCATTGATGGTGTATGACCGATGTTGAATTCTTTTACCATTGATAGAGAAGAACCAGATGGTTTCAGTGCTACTGATTTTATTCCCCCTCATAATGTTAGGGCACAGAGCTTAGAAACCTCACGGGCTTCAAGTAGCATGCAATTTATTTTACAGTAATGCATGGGTCACCATCCATGGTTATCTGACAGATGCTTTTGTACCATCAAGGGATGACCCACTAACGGCCATCCCTAGTTCTGCTGTTAGCCAAAGACTGACTCTGCATTGGCTGGCTATTGATGGTCAACAACCAATAGTAGATGGTTGTGTCATTGAGAGTGGAGACCTAATGCTTTTCCACTTGGTGATTGGACACAGCCCAGCACCCTAGTTATGACTGGTCCACAGTCACCTTTTTAATACAGCAGTCATTTCTCTGCTGTTTATTGTTTTATGTTTTCAAGAGTGGAGTACCAATGTTTTATTCAACAACTATGGTACAAAGAGCCACTCTTTGTTTATCTGTTTTTACAACCATTGCTGGGACTATCTACAGGTCTCCTGTAAACAATCTTAAACCAACAAACATTATTACCCAAACCTCTAGCTTGCCTTACATTTTTATAGGATCCTAGTGTTGAGCACTGTCTATCTATATTAGGGAGAGCTTTATGCAAATTTCTATGAATATTAAGTCCTCCTGGGTGGTTTATGCAGATTAGTGCCCCTTTATGAATTCTGGGTAATGCTTGGCAATCGACCATTATTCATTCAAAATCATTGATGGTCTATGACCGATGTTGAATTCTTTTACCATTGATAGAGAAGAACCAGATGGTTTCCCGCCATCGATTGTTCAGTGCTACTGATTTTATTCCCCCTCATAATGTTAGGGCACAGAGCTTAGAAACCTCACGGGCTTCAAGTAGCATGCAATTTATTTTACAGTAATGCATGGGTCACCATCCATGGTTATCTGACAGATGCTTTTGTACCATCAAGGGATGACCCACTAACGGCCATCCCTAGTTCTGCTGTTAGCCAAAGACTGACTCTGCATTGGCTGGCTATTGATGGTCAACAACCAATAGTAGATGGTTGTGTCATTGAGAGTGGAGACCTAATGCTTTTCCACTTGGTGATTGGACACAGTTATGACTGGTCCACAGTCATCTTTTTAATACAGCAGTCATTTCTCTGCTGTTTATTGTTTTATGCTATCGAGAGTGGAGTACCAGTGTTTTATTCAACAACTATGGTACAAAGAGCCACTCTTTGTTTATCTATTTTTATAACCATTGCTAGGACTATCTACAGGTCTCCTGTAAACAATCTCAAACCAGCAAAGTAAACCAACAAAGGTTAACACCCAAACTTCTAGCTTGCCTTACATTTTTATAGGATCCTAGTGTTGAGCACTGTCTATCTATATTAGGGAGAGCTTTATGCAAATTTCTATGAATATTAAGTCCTCCAGGGTGGTTTATGCAGATTAGTGCCGCTTTATGAATTCTGGGTAATGCTTGGCAATTGACCATTATTCATTCAAAATCATTGATGGTGTATGACCGATGTTGAATTATTTTACCATTGATAGAGAAGAACCAGATGGTTTCAGTGCTACTGATTTTATTCCCCCTCATAATGTTAGGGCACAGAGCTTAGAAACCTCACGGGCTTCAAGTAGCATGCAATTTATTTTACAGTAATGCATGGGTCACCATCCATGGTTATCTGACAGAAGCTTTTGTACCATCAAGGGATGACCCACTAACGGCCATCCCTAGTTCTGCTGTTAGCCAAAGACTGACTCTGCATTGGCTGGCTATTGATGGTCAACAACCAATAGTAGATGGTTGTGTCATTGAGAGTGGAGACCTAATGCTTTTCCACTTGGTGATTGGACACAGCCCAGCACCCTAGTTATGACTGGTCCACAGTCACCTTTTTAATACAGCAGTCATTTCTCTGCTGTTTATTGTTTTATGTTTTCAAGAGTGGAGTATCAATGTTTTATTCAACAACTATGGTACAAAGAGCCACTCTTTGTTTATCTGTTTTTACAACCATTGCTGGGACTATCTACAGGTCTCCTGTAAACAATCTTAAACCAACAAACGTTATTACCCAAACCTCTAGCTTGCCTTACATTTTTATAGGATCCTAGTGTTGAGCACTGTCTATCTATATTAGGGAGAGCTTTATGCAAATTTCTATGAATATTAAGTCCTCCAGGGTGGTTTATGCAGATTAGTGCCCCTTTATGAATTCTGGGTAATGCTTGGCAATCGACCATTATTCATTCAAAATCATTGATGGTCTATGACCGATGTTGAATTCTTTTACCATTGATAGAGAAGAACCAGATGGTTTCCCGCCATCGATTGTTCAGTGCTACTGATTTTATTCCCCCTCATAATGTTAGGGCACAGAGCTTAGAAACCTCACGGGCTTCAAGTAGCATGCAATTTATTTTACAGTAATGCATGGGTCACCATCCATGGTTATCTGACAGATGCTTTTGTACCATCAAGGGATGACCCACTAACGGCCATCCCTAGTTCTGCTGTTAGCCAAAGACTGACTCTGCATTGGCTGGCTATTGATGGTCAACAACCAATAGTAGATGGTTATGTCATTGAGAGTGGAGACCTAATGCTTTTCCACTTGGTGATTGGACACAGCCCAGCACCCTAGTTATGACTGGTCCACAGTCACCTTTTTAATACAGCAATCATTTCTCTGCTGTTTATTGTTTTATGCTATCGAGAGTGGAATACCAATGTTTTATTCAACAACTATGGTACAAAGAGCCACTCTTTGTTTATCTATTTTTATAACCATTGCTGGGACTATCTACAGGTCTCCTGTAAACAATCTCAAACCAGCAAAGTTAACCAACAAAGGTTAACACCCAAACTTCTAGCTTGCCTTACATTTTTATAGGATCCTAGTGTTGAGCACTGTCTATCTATATTAGGGAGAGCTTTATGCAAATTTCTATGAATATTAAGTCCTCCTGGGTGGTTTATGCAGATTAGTGCCCCTTTATGAATTCTGGGTAATGCTTGGCAATCGACCATTATTCATTCAAAATCATTGATGGTCTATGACCGATGTTGAATTCTTTTACCATTGATAGAGAAGAACCAGATGGTTTCCCGCCATCGATTGTTCAGTGCTACTGATTTTATTCCCCCTCATAATGTTAGGGCACAGAGCTTAGAAAACTCACGGGCTTCAAGTAGCATGCAATTTATTTTACAGTAATGCATGGATCACCATCCATGGTTATCTGACAGATGCTTTTGTACCATCAAGGGATGACCCACTAACGGCCATCCCTAGTTCTGCTGTTAGCCAAAGACTGACTCTGCATTGGCTGGCTATTGATGGTTAGCAACCAATAGTAGATGGTTGTGTCATTGAGAGTGGAGACCTAATGCTTTTCCACTTGGTGATTGGACACAGCCCAGCACCCTAGTTATGACTGGTCCACAGCCACCTTTTTAATACAGCAGTCATTTCTCTGCTGTTTATTGTTTTATGCTATCGAGAGTGGAATACCAATGTTTTATTCAACAACTATGGTACAAAGAGCCACTCTTTGTTTATCTATTTTTATAACCGTTGCTGGGACTATCTACAGGTCTCCTGTAAACAATCTCAAACCAGCAAAGTTAACCAACAAAGGTTAACACCCAAACTTCTAGCTTGCCTTACATTTTTATAGGATCCTAGTGTTGAGCACTGTCTATCTATATTAGGGAGAGCTTTATGCAAATTTCTATGAATATTAAGTCCTCCTGGGTGGTTTATGCAGATTAGTGCCGCTTTATGAATTCTGGGTAATGCTTGGCAATCGACCATTATTCATTCAAAATCATTGATGGTGTATGACCGATGTTGAATTCTTTTACCATTGATAGAGAAGAACCAGATGGTTTCCTGCCATCGATTGTTCAGTGCTACTGATTTTATTCCCCCTCATAGTGTTAGGGCACAGAGCTTAGAAACCTCACCGGGCTCCAAGTAGCATGCAATTCATTTTACAGTAATGCATGGATCACCATCCATGGTTATCTGACAGATGCTTTTGTACCATCAAGGGATGACCCACTAATGGCCATCCCTAGTTCTGCTGTTAGCCAAAGACTGGCTCTGCATTGGCTGGCTATTGATGGTCAACAACCAATAGTAGATGGTTGTGTCATTGAGAGTGGAGACCTAATGCTTTTCCACTTGGTGATTGGACACAGCCCAGCACCCTAGTTATGATTGGTCCACAGTCACCTTTTTAATACAGCAGTCATTTCTCTGCTGTTTATTGTTTTATGTTTTCAAGAGTGGAGTACCAATGTTTTATTCAACAACTATGGTACAAAGAGCCACTCTTTGTTTATCTGTTTTTACAACCATTGCTGGGACTATCTACAGGTCTCCTGTAAACAATCTTAAACCAACAAAGGCTAATACCCAGACCTCTAGCTTGCCTTACATTTTTATAGGATCCTAGTGTTGAGCACTGTCTATCTATATTAGGGAGAGCTTTATGCAAATTTCTATGAATATTAAGTCCTCCTGGGTGGTTTATGCAGATTAGTGCCCCTTTATGAATTCTGGGTAATGCTTGGCAATCGACCATTATTCATTCAAAATCATTGATGGTCTATGACCGATGTTGAATTATTTTACCATTGATAGAGAAGAACCAGATGGTTTCAGTGCTACTGATTTTATTCCCCCTCATAATGTTAGGGCACAGAGCTTAGAAACCTCACGGGCTTCAAGTAGCATGCAATTTATTTTACAGTAATGCATGGGTCACCATCCATGGTTATCTGACAGAAGCTTTTGTACCATCAAGGGATGACCCACTAACGGCCATCCCTAGTTCTGCTGTTAGCCAAAGACTGACTCTGCATTGGCTGGCTATTGATGGTCAACAACCAATAGTAGATGGTTGTGTCATTGAGAGTGGAGACCTAATGCTTTTCCACTTGGTGATTGGACACAGCCCAGCACCCTAGTTATGACTGGTCCACAGTCACCTTTTTAATACAGCAGTCATTTCTCTGCTGTTTATTGTTTTATGTTTTCAAGAGTGGAGTATCAATGTTTTATTCAACAACTATGGTACAAAGAGCCACTCTTTGTTTATCTGTTTTTACAACCATTGCTGGGACTATCTACAGGTCTCCTGTAAACAATCTTAAACCAACAAACGTTATTACCCAAACCTCTAGCTTGCCTTACATTTTTATAGGATCCTAGTGTTGAGCACTGTCTATCTATATTAGGGAGAGCTTTATGCAAATTTCTATGAATATTAAGTCCTCCAGGGTGGTTTATGCAGATTAGTGCCCCTTTATGAATTCTGGGTAATGCTTGGCAATCGACCATTATTCATTCAAAATCATTGATGGTCTATGACCGATGTTGAATTCTTTTACCATTGATAGAGAAGAACCAGATGGTTTCCCGCCATCGATTGTTCAGTGCTACTGATTTTATTCCCCCTCATAATGTTAGGGCACAGAGCTTAGAAACCTCACGGGCTTCAAGTAGCATGCAATTTATTTTACAGTAATGCATGGGTCACCATCCATGGTTATCTGACAGATGCTTTTGTACCATCAAGGGATGACCCACTAACGGCCATCCCTAGTTCTGCTGTTAGCCAAAGACTGACTCTGCATTGGCTGGCTATTGATGGTCAACAACCAATAGTAGATGGTTGTGTCATTGAGAGTGGAGACCTAATGCTTTTCCACTTGGTGATTGGACACAGCCCAGCACCCTAGTTATGACTGGTCCACAGTCACCTTTTTAATACAGCAATCATTTCTCTGCTGTTTATTGTTTTATGCTATCGAGAGTGGAATACCAATGTTTTATTCAACAACTATGGTACAAAGAGCCACTCTTTGTTTATCTATTTTTATAACCATTGCTGGGACTATCTACAGGTCTCCTGTAAACAATCTCAAACCAGCAAAGTTAACCAACAAAGGTTAACACCCAAACTTCTAGCTTGCCTTACATTTTTATAGGATCCTAGTGTTGAGCACTGTCTATCTATATTAGGGAGAGCTTTATGCAAATTTCTATGAATATTAAGTCCTCCTGGGTGGTTTATGCAGATTAGTGCCCCTTTATGAATTCTGGGTAATGCTTGGCAATCGACCATTATTCATTCAAAATCATTGATGGTCTATGACCGATGTTGAATTCTTTTACCATTGATAGAGAAGAACCAGATGGTTTCCCGCCATCGATTGTTCAGTGCTACTGATTTTATTCCCCCTCATAATGTTAGGGCACAGAGCTTAGAAAACTCACGGGCTTCAAGTAGCATGCAATTTATTTTACAGTAATGCATGGATCACCATCCATGGTTATCTGACAGATGCTTTTGTACCATCAAGGGATGACCCACTAACGGCCATCCCTAGTTCTGCTGTTAGCCAAAGACTGACTCTGCATTGGCTGGCTATTGATGGTTAGCAACCAATAGTAGATGGTTGTGTCATTGAGAGTGGAGACCTAATGCTTTTCCACTTGGTGATTGGACACAGCCCAGCACCCTAGTTATGACTGGTCCACAGCCACCTTTTTAATACAGCAGTCATTTCTCTGCTGTTTATTGTTTTATGCTATCGAGAGTGGAATACCAATGTTTTATTCAACAACTATGGTACAAAGAGCCACTCTTTGTTTATCTATTTTTATAACCGTTGCTGGGACTATCTACAGGTCTCCTGTAAACAATCTCAAACCAGCAAAGTTAACCAACAAAGGTTAACACCCAAACTTCTAGCTTGCCTTACATTTTTATAGGATCCTAGTGTTGAGCACTGTCTATCTATATTAGGGAGAGCTTTATGCAAATTTCTATGAATATTAAGTCCTCCTGGGTGGTTTATGCAGATTAGTGCCGCTTTATGAATTCTGGGTAATGCTTGGCAATCGACCATTATTCATTCAAAATCATTGATGGTGTATGACCGATGTTGAATTCTTTTACCATTGATAGAGAAGAACCAGATGGTTTCCTGCCATCGATTGTTCAGTGCTACTGATTTTATTCCCCCTCATAGTGTTAGGGCACAGAGCTTAGAAACCTCACCGGGCTCCAAGTAGCATGCAATTCATTTTACAGTAATGCATGGATCACCATCCATGGTTATCTGACAGATGCTTTTGTACCATCAAGGGATGACCCACTAATGGCCATCCCTAGTTCTGCTGTTAGCCAAAGACTGGCTCTGCATTGGCTGGCTATTGATGGTCAACAACCAATAGTAGATGGTTGTGTCATTGAGAGTGGAGACCTAATGCTTTTCCACTTGGTGATTGGACACAGCCCAGCACCCTAGTTATGATTGGTCCACAGTCACCTTTTTAATACAGCAGTCATTTCTCTGCTGTTTATTGTTTTATGTTTTCAAGAGTGGAGTACCAATGTTTTATTCAACAACTATGGTACAAAGAGCCACTCTTTGTTTATCTGTTTTTACAACCATTGCTGGGACTATCTACAGGTCTCCTGTAAACAATCTTAAACCAACAAAGGCTAATACCCAGACCTCTAGCTTGCCTTACATTTTTATAGGATCCTAGTGTTGAGCACTGTCTATCTATATTAGGGAGAGCTTTATGCAAATTTCTATGAATATTAAGTCCTCCTGGGTGGTTTATGCAGATTAGTGCCCCTTTATGAATTCTGGGTAATGCTTGGCAATCGACCATTATTCATTCAAAATCATTGATGGTCTATGACCGATGTTGAATTATTTTACCATTGATAGAGAAGAACCAGATGGTTTCAGTGCTACTGATTTTATTCCCCCTCATAATGTTAGGGCACAGAGCTTAGAAACCTCACGGGCTTCAAGTAGCATGCAATTTATTTTACAGTAATGCATGGGTCACCATCCATGGTTATCTGACAGATGCTTTTGTACCATCAAGGGATGACCCACTAACGGCCATCCCTAGTTCTGCTGTTAGCCAAAGACTGACTCTGCATTGGCTGGCTATTGATGGTCAACAACCAATAGTAGATGGTTGTGTCATTGAGAGTGGAGACCTAATGCTTTTCCACTTGGTGATTGGACACAGCCCAGCACCCTAGTTATGACTGGTCCACAGTCACCTTTTTAATACAGCAGTCATTTCTCTGCTGTTTATTGTTTTATGTTTTCAAGAGTGGAGTATCAATGTTTTATTCAACAACTATGGTACAAAGAGCCACTCTTTGTTTATCTGTTTTTACAACCATTGCTGGGACTATCTACAGGTCTCCTGTAAACAATCTTAAACCAACAAACGTTATTACCCAAACCTCTAGCTTGCCTTACATTTTTATAGGATCCTAGTGTTGAGCACTGTCTATCTATATTAGGGAGAGCTTTATGCAAATTTCTATGAATATTAAGTCCTCCTGGGTGGTTTATGCAGATTAGTGCCCCTTTATGAATTCTGGGTAATGCTTGGCAATCGACCATTATTCATTCAAAATCATTGATGGTCTATGACCGATGTTGAATTCTTTTACCATTGATAGAGAAGAACCAGATGGTTTCCCGCCATCGATTGTTCAGTGCTACTGATTTTATTCCCCCTCATAATGTTAGGGCACAGAGCTTAGAAACCTCACGGCTTCAAGTAGCATGCAATTTATTTTACAGTAATGCATGGGTCACCATCCATGGTTATCTGACAGATGCTTTTGTACCATCAAGGGATGACCCACTAACGGCCATCCCTAGTTCTGCTGTTAGCCAAAGACTGACTCTGCATTGGCTAGCTATTGATGGTCAACAACCAATAGTAGATGGTTGTGTCATTGAGAGTGGAGACCTAATGCTTTTCCACTTGGTGATTGGACACAGCCCAGCACCCTAGTTATGACTGGTCCACAGTCACCTTTTTAATACAGCAGTCATTTCTCTGCTGTCTATTGTTTTACGCTATCGAGAGTGGAATACCAATGTTTTATTCAACAACTATGGTACAAAGAGCAACTCTTTGTTTATCTATTTTTAAAACCATTGCTGGTACTATCTACAGGTCTCCTGTAAACAATCTCAAACCAGCAAAGTTAACCAACAAAGGTTAACACCCAAACTTCTAGCTTGCCTTACATTTTTATAGGATCCTAGTGTTGAGCACTGTCTATCTATATTAGGGAGAGCTTTATGCAAATTTCTATGAATATTAAGTCCTCCTGGGTGGTTTATGCAGATTAGTGCCCCTTTATGAATTCTGGGTAATGCTTGGCAATCGACCATTATTCATTCAAAATCATTGATGGTCTATGACCGATGTTGAATTCTTTTACAATTGATAGAGAAGAACCAGATGGTTTCCCGCCATCGATTGTTCAGTGCTACTGATTTTATTCCCCCTCATAATGTTAGGGCACAGAGCTTAGAAAACTCACGGGCTTCAAGTAACATGCAATTTATTTTACAGTAATGCATGGATCACCATCCATGGTTATCTGACAGATGCTTTTGTACCATCAAGGGATGACCCACTAACGGCCATCCCTAGTTCTGCTGTTAGCCAAAGACTGACTCTGCATTGGCTGGCTATTGATGGTTAGCAACCAATAGTAGATGGTTGTGTCATTGAGAGTGGAGACCTAATGCTTTTCCACTTGGTGATTGGACACAGCCCAGCACCCTAGTTATGACTGGTCCACAGCCACCTTTTTAATACAGCAGTCATTTCTCTGCTGTTTATTGTTTTATGCTATCGAGAGTGGAATACCAATGTTTTATTCAACAACTATGGTACAAAGAGCCACTCTTTGTTTATCTATTTTTATAACCATTGCTGGGACTATCTACAGGTCTCCTGTAAACAATCTCAAACCAGCAAAGTTAACCAACAAAGGTTAACACCCAAACTTCTAGCTTGCCTTACATTTTTATAGGATCCTAGTGTTGAGCACTGTCTATCTATATTAGGGAGAGCTTTATGCAAATTTCTATGAATATTAAGTCCTCCTGGGTGGTTTATGCAGATTAGTGCCGCTTTATGAATTCTGGGTAATGCTTGGCAATCGACCATTATTCATTCAAAATCATTGATGGTCTATGACCGATGTTGAATTCGTTTACCATTGATAGAGAAGAACCAGATGGTTTCCCGCCATCGATTGTTCAGTGCTACTGATTTTATTCCCCCTCATAGTGTTAGGGCACAGAGCTTAGAAACCTCACCGGGCTCCAAGTAGCATGCAATTCATTTTACAGTAATGCATGGATCACCATCCATGGTTATCTGACAGATGCTTTTGTACCATCAAGGGATGACCCACTAATGGCCATCCCTAGTTCTGCTGTTAGCCAAAGACTGACTCTGCATTGGCTGGCTATTGATGGTCAACAACCAATAGTAGATGGTTGTGTCATTGAGAGTGGAGACCTAATGCTTTTCCACTTGGTGATTGGACACAGCCCAGCACCCTAGTTATGACTGGTCCACAGTCACCTTTTTAATACAGCAGTCATTTCTCTGCTGTCTATTGTTTTACGCTAGCGAGAGTGGAATACCAATGTTTTATTCAACAACTATGGTACAAAGAGCCACTGTTTGTTTATCTATTTTTATAACCATTGCTGGGACTATCTACAGGTCTCCTGTAAACAATCTCAAACCAGCAAAGTTAACCAACAAAGATTAACACCCAAACTTCTAGCTTGCCTTACATTTTTATAGGATCCTAGTGTTGAGCACTGTCTATCTATATTAGGGAGAGCTTTATGCAAATTTCTATGAATATTAAGTCCTCCAGGGTGGTTTATGCAGATTAGTGCCGCTTTATGAATTCTGGGTAATGCTTGGCAATCGACCATTATTCATTCAAAATCATTGATGGTGTATGACCGATGTTGAATTCTTTTACCATTGATAGAGAAGAACCAGATGGTTTCAGTGCTACTGATTTTATTCCCCCTCATAATGTTAGGGCACAGAGCTTAGAAACCTCACGGGCTTCAAGTAGCATGCAATTTATTTTACAGTAATGCATGGGTCACCATCCATGGTTATCTGACAGATGCTTTTGTACCATCAAGGGATGACCCACTAACGGCCATCCCTAGTTCTGCTGTTAGCCAAAGACTGACTCTGCATTGGCTGGCTATTGATGGTCAACAACCAATAGTAGATGGTTGTGTCATTGAGAGTGGAGACCTAATGCTTTTCCACTTGGTGATTGGAGACAGCCCAGCACCCTAGTTATGACTGGTCCACAGTCACCTTTTTAATACAGCAGTCATTTCTCTGCTGTTTATTGTTTTATGTTTTCAAGAGTGGAGTACCAATGTTTTATTCAACAACTATGGTACAAAGAGCCACTCTTTGTTTATCTGTTTTTACAACCATTGCTGGGACTATCTACAGGTCTCCTGTAAACAATCTTAAACCAACAAAGGTTAATTCCCAAACCTCTAGCTTGCCTTACATTTTTATAGGATCCTAGTGTTGAGCACTGTCTATCTATATTAGGGAGAGCTTTATGCAAATTTCTATGAATATTAAGTCCTCCTGGGTGGTTTATGCAGATTAGTGCCCCTTTATGAATTCTGGGTAATGCTTGGCAATCGACCATTATTCATTCAAAATCATTGATGGTCTATGACCGATGTTGAATTCTTTTGCCATTGATAGAGAAGAACCAGATGGTTTCCCGCCATCGATTGTTCAGTGCTACTGATTTTATTCCCCCTCATAATGTTAGGGCACAGAGCTTAGAAACCTCACGGCTTCAAGTAGCGTGCAATTTATTTTACAGTAATGCATGGGTCACCATCCATGGTTATCTGACAGATGCTTTTGTACCATCAAGGGATGACCCACTAACGGCCATCCCTAGTTCTGCTGTTAGCCAAAGACTGACTCTGCATTGGCTAGCTATTGATGGTCAACAACCAATAGTAGATGGTTGTGTCATTGAGAGTGGAGACCTAATGCTTTTCCACTTGGTGATTGGACACAGCCCAGCACCCTAGTTATGACTGGTCCACAGTCACCTTTTTAATACAGAAATCATTTCTCTGCTGTTTATTGTTTTATGCTATCGAGAGTGGAATACCAATGTTTTATTCAACAACTATGGTACAAAGAGCCACTCTTTGTTTATCTATTTTTATAACCATTGCTGGGACTATCTACAGGTCTCCTGTAAACAATCTCAAACCATCAAAGTTAACCAACAAAGGTTAACACCCAAACTTCTAGCTTGCCTTACATTTTTATAGGATCCTAGTGTTGAGCACTGTCTATCTATATTAGGCAGAGCTTTATGCAAATTTCTATGAATATTAAGTCCTCCTGGGTGGTTTATGCAGATTAGTGCCCCTTTATGAATTCTGGGTAATGCTTGGCAATCGACCATTATTCATTCAAAATCATTGATGGTCTATGACCGATGTTGAATTCTTTTACCATTGATAGAGAAGAACCAGATGGTTTCCCGCCATCGATTGTTCAGTGCTACTGATTTTATTCCCCCTCATAATGTTAGGGCACAGAGCTTAGAAAACTCACGGGCTTCAAGTAGCATGCAATTTATTTTACAGTAATGCATGGATCACCATCCATGGTTATCTGACAGATGCTTTTGTACCATCAAGGGATGACCCACTAACGGCCATCCCTAGTTCTGCTGTTAGCCAAAGACTGACTCTGCATTGGCTGGCTATTGATTGTTAGCAACCAATAGTAGATGGTTGTGTCATTGAGAGTGGAGACCTAATGCTTTTCCACTTGGTGATTGGACACAGCCCAGCACCCTAGTTATGACTGGTCCACAGCCACCTTTTTAATACAGCAGTCATTTCTCTGCTGTTTATTGTTTTATGCTATCGAGAGTGGAATACCAATGTTTTATTCCACAACTATGGTACAAAGAGCCACTCTTTGTTTATCTATTTTTATAACCATTGCTGGGACTATCTACAGGTCTCCTGTAAACAATCTCAAACCAGCAAAGTTAACCAACAAAGGTTAACACCCAAACTTCTAGTTTGCCTTACATTTTTATAGGATCCTAGTGTTGAGCACTGTCTATCTATATTAGGGAGAGCTTTATGCAAATTTCTATGAATATTAAGTCCTCCTGGGTGGTTTATGCAGATTAGTGCCGCTTTATGAATTCTGGGTAATGCTTGGCAATCGACCATTATTCATTCAAAATCATTGATGGTGTATGACCGATGTTGAATTCTTTTACCATTGATAGAGAAGAACCAGATGGTTTCAGTGCTACTGATTTTATTCCCCCTCATAATGTTAGGGCACAGAGCTTAGAAACCTCACGGGCTTCAAGTAGCATGCAATTTATTTTACAGTAATGCATGGGTCACCATCCATGGTTATCTGACAGATGCTTTTGTACCATCAAGGGATGACCCACTAACGGCCATCCCTAGTTCTGCTGTTAGCCAAAGACTGACTCTGCATTGGCTGGCTATTGATGGTCAACAACCAATAGTAGATGGTTGTGTCATTGAGAGTGGAGACCTAATGCTTTTCCACTTGGTGATTGGACACAGTCCAGCACCCTAGTTATGATTGGTCCACAGTCACCTTTTTAATACAGCAGTCATTTCTCTGCTGTTTATTGTTTTATGTTTTCAAGAGTGGAGTACCAATGTTTTATTCAACAACTATGGTTCAAAGAGTTACTCTTTGTTTATCTGTTTTTACAACCATTGCTGGGACTATCTACAGGTCTCCTGTAAACAATCTTAAACCAACAAAGGTTAATACCCAAACCTCTAGCTTGCCTTACATTTTTATAGGATCCTAGTGTTGAGCACTGTCTATCTATATTAGGGAGAGCTTTATGCAAATTTCTATGAATATTAAGTACTCCTGGGTAGTTTATGCAGATTAGTGCCGCTTTCATGAATTCTGGGTAATGCTTGGCAATCGACCATTATTCATTCAAAATCATTGATGGTGTATGACCGATGTTGAATTCTTTTACCATTGATAGAGAAGAACCAGATGGTTTCAGTGCTACTGATTTTATTCACCCTCATAATGTTAGGGCACAGAGCTTAGAAACCTCACGGGCTTCAAGTAGCATGCAATTTATTTTACAGTAATGCATGGGTCACCATCCATGGTTATCTGACAGATGCTTTTGTACCATCAAGGGATGACCCACTAACGGCCATCCCTAGTTCTGCTGTTAGCCAAAGACTGACTCTGCATTGGCTGGCTATTGATGGTCAACAACCAATAGTAGATGGTTGTGTCATTGAGAGTGGAGACCTAATGCTTTTCCACTTGGTGATTGGACACAGCCCAGAACCCTAGTTATGATTGGTCCACAGTCACCTTTTTAATACAGCAGTCATTTCTCTGCTGTTTATTGTTTTATGTTTTCAAGAGTGGAGTACCAATGTTTTATTCAACAACTATGGTACAAAGAGCCACTCTTTGTTTATCTGTTTTTACAACCATTGCTGTGACTATCTACAGGTCTCCTGTAAACAATCTTAAACCAACAAAGGTCAATAACCAAACCTCTAGCTTGCCTTACATTTTTATAGGATCCTAGTGTTGAGCACTGTCTATCTATATTAGGGAGAGCTTTATGCAAATTTCTATGAATATTAAGTCCTCCTGTGTGGTTTATGCAGATTAGTGCCCCTTTATGAATTCTGGGTAATGCTTGGCAATCGACCATTATTCATTCAAAATCATTGATGGTCTATGACCGATGTTGAATTCTTTTACCATTGATAGAGAAGAACCAGATGGTTTCCCGCCATCGATTGTTCAGTGCTACTGATTTTATTCCCCCTCATAATGTTAGGGCACAGAGCTTAGAAACCTCACGGGCTTCAAGTAGCATGCAATTTATTTTACAGTAATGCATGGGTCACCATCCATGGTTATCTGACAGATGCTTTTGTACCATCAAGGGATGACCCACTAACGGCCATCCCTAGTTCTGCTGTTAGCCAAAGGCTGACTCTGCATTGGCTGGCTATTGATGGTCAACAACCAATAGTAGATGGTTGTGTCATTGAGAGTGGAGACCTAATGCTTTTCCACTTGGTGATTGGACACAGCCCAGCACCCTAGTTATGACTGGTCCACAGTCACCTTTTTAATACAGCAGTCATTTCTCTGCTGTCTATTGTTTTACGCTAGCGAGAGTGGAATACCAATGTTTTATTCAACAACTATGGTACAAAGAGCCACTGTTTGTTTATCTATTTTTATAACCATTGCTGGGACTATCTACAGGTCTCCTGTAAACAATCTCAAACCAGCAAAGTTAACCAACAAAGATTAACACCCAAACTTCTAGCTTGCCTTACATTTTTATAGGATCCTAGTGTTGAGCACTGTCTATCTATATTAGGGAGAGCTTTATGCAAATTTCTATGAATATTAAGTCCTCCTGGGTGGTTTATGCAGATTAGTGCCGCTTTATGAATTCTGGGTAATGCTTGGCAATCGACCATTATTCATTCAAAATCATTGATGGTGTATGACCGATGTTGAATTCTTTTACCATTGATAGAGAAGAACCAGATGGTTTCAGTGCTACTGATTTTATTCCCCCTCATAATGTTAGGGCACAGAGCTTAGAAACCTCACGGGCTTCAAGTAGCATGCAATTTATTTTACAGTAATGCATGGGTCACCATCCATGGTTATCTGACAGATGCTTTTGTACCATCAAGGGATGACCCACTAACGGCCATCCCTAGTTCTGCTGTTAGCCAAAGACTGACTCTGCATTGGCTGGCTATTGATGGTCAACAACCAATAGTAGATCGTTGTGTCATTGAGAGTGGAGACCTAATGCTTTTCCACTTGGTGATTGGAGACAGCCCAGCACCCTAGTTATGACTGGTCCACAGTCACCTTTTTAATACAGCAGTCATTTCTCTGCTGTTTATTGTTTTATGTTTTCAAGAGTGGAGTACCAATGTTTTATTCAACAACTATGGTACAAAGAGCCACTCTTTGTTTATCTGTTTTTACAACCATTGCTGGGACTATCTACAGATCTCCTGTAAACAATCTTAAACCAACAAAGGTTAATACCCAAACCTCTAGCTTGCCTTACATTTTTATAGGATCCTAGTGTTGAGCACTGTCTATCTATATTAGGGAGAGCTTTATGCAAATTTCTATGAATATTAAGTCCTCCTGGGTGGTTTATGCAGATTAGTGCCCCTTTATGAATTCTGGGTAATGCTTGGCAATCGACCATTATTCATTCAAAATCATTGATGGTCTATGACCGATGTTGAATTCTTTTACCATTGATAGAGAAGAACCAGATGGTTTCCCGCCATCGATTGTTCAGTGCTACTGATTTTATTCCCCCTCATAATGTTAGGGCACAGAGCTTAGAAACCTAACGGGCTTCAAGTAGCATGCAATTTATTTTACAGTAATGCATGGGTAACCATCCATGGTTATCTGACAGATGCTTTTGTACCATCAAGGGAGGACCCACTAACGGCCATCCCTAGTTCTGCTGTTAGCCAAAGACTGACTCTGCATTGGCTGGCTATTGATAGTCAACAACCAATAGTAGATGGTTGTGTCATTGAGAGTGGAGACCTAATGTTTTTCCACTTGGTGATTGGACACAGCCCAGCACTCTAGTTATGACTGGTCCACAGTCACCTTTTTAATACAGCAGTCATTTCTCTGCTGTTTATTGTTTTATGCTATCGAGAGTGGAATACCAATGTTTTATTCAACAACTATGGTACAAAGAGCCACTCTTTGTTTATCTATTTTTATAACCATTGCTGGGACTATCTACAGGTCTCCTGTAAACAATCTCAAACCAGCAAAGTTAACCAACAAAGGTTAACACCCAAACTTCTAGCTTGCCTTACATTTTTATAGGATCCTAGTGTTGAGCACTGTCTATCTATATTAGGGAGAGCTTTATGCAAATTTCTATGAATATTAAGTCCTCCCGGATGGTTTATGCAGATTAGTGCCCCTTTATGAATTCTGGGTAATGCTTGGCAATCGACCATTATTCATTCAAAATCATTGATCGTCTATGACCGATGTTGAATTCTTTTACCATTGATAGAGAAGAACCAGATGGTTTCCCGCCATCGATTGTTCAGTGCTACTGATTTTATTCCCCCTCATAATGTTAGGGCACAGAGCTTAGAAACCTCACGGGCTTCAAGTAGCATGCAATTTATTTTACAGTAATGCATGGGTCACCATCCATGGTTATCTGACAGATGCTTTTGTACCATCAAGGTATGACCCACTAACGGCCATCCCTAGTTCTGCTGTTAGCCAAAGACTGACTCTGCAATGGCTGGCTATTGATGGTCAGCAACCAATAGTAGATGGTTGTGTCATTGAGAGTGGAGACCTAATGCTTTTCCACTTGGTGATTGGACACAGCCCAGCACCCTAGTTATGACTGGTCCACAGTCACCTTTTTAATACAGCAGTCATTTCTCTGCTGTCTATTGTTTTACGCTAGCGAGAGTGGAATACCAATGTTTTATTCAACAACTATGGTACAAAGAGCCACTGTTTGTTTATCTATTTTTATAACCATTGCTGGGACTATCTACAGGTCTCCTGTAAACAATCTCAAACCAGCAAAGTTAACCAACAAAGATTAACACCCAAACTTCTAGCTTGCCTTACATTTTTATAGGATCCTAGTGTTGAGCACTGTCTATCTATATTAGGGAGAGCTTTATGCAAATTTCTATGAATATTAAGTCCTCCCGGGTGGTTTATGCAGATTAGTGCCGCTTTATGAATTCTGGGTAATGCTTGGCAATCGACCATTATTCATTCAAAATCATTGATGGTGTATGACCGATGTTGAATTCTTTTACCATTGATAGAGAAGAACCAGATGGTTTCAGTGCTACTGATTTTATTCCCCCTCATAATGTTAGGGCACAGAGCTTAGAAACCTCACGGGCTTCAAGTAGCATGCAATTTATTTTACAGTAATGCATGGGTCACCATCCATGGTTATCTGACAGATGCTTTTGTACCATCAAGGGATGACCCACTAACGGCCATCCCTAGTTCTGCTGTTAGCCAAAGACTGACTCTGCATTGGCTGGCTATTGATGGTCAACAACCAATAGTAGATGGTTGTGTCATTGAGAGTGGAGACCTAATGCTTTTCCACTTGGTGATTGGAGACAGCCCAGCACCCTAGTTATGACTGGTCCACAGTCACCTTTTTAATACAGCAGTCATTTCTCTGCTGTTTATTGTTTTATGTTTTCAAGAGTGGAGTACCAATGTTTTATTCAACAACTATGGTACAAAGAGCCACTCTTTGTTTATCTGTTTTTACAACCATTGCTGGGACTATCTACAGGTCTCCTGTAAACAATCTTAAACCAACAAAGGTTAATACCCAAACCTCTAGCTTGCCTTACATTTTTATAGGATCCTAGTGTTGAGCACTGTCTATCTATATTAGGGAGAGCTTTATGCAAATTTCTATGAATATTAAGTCCTCCTGGGTGGTTTATGCAGATTAGTGCCCCTTTATGAATTCTGGGTAATGCTTGGCAATCGACCATTATTCATTCAAAATCATTGATGGTCTATGACCGATGTTGAATTCTTTTACCATTGATAGAGAAGAACCAGATGGTTTCCCGCCATCGATTGTTCAGTGCTACTGATTTTATTCCCCCTCATAATGTTAGGGCACAGAGCTTAGAAACCTCACGGGCTTCAAGTAGCATGCAATTTATTTTACAGTAATGCATGGGTCACCATCCATGGTTATCTGACAGATGCTTTTGTACCATCAAGGGATGACCCACTAACGGCCATCCCTAGTTCTGCTGTTAGCCAAAGACTGACTCTGCATTGGCTGGCTATTGATAGTCAACAACCAATAGTAGATGGTTGTGTCATTGAGAGTGGAGACCTAATGTTTTTCCACTTGGTGATTGGACACAGCCCAGCACCCTAGTTATGACTGGTCCACAGTCACCTTTTTAATACAGCAGTCATTTCTCTGCTGTTTATTGTTTTATGCTATCGAGAGTGGAATACCAATGTTTTATTCAACAACTATGGTACAAAGAGCCACTCTTTGTTTATCTATTTTTATAACCATTGCTGGGACTATCTACAGGTCTCCTGTAAACAATCTCAAACCAGCAAAGTTAACCAACAAAGGTTAACACCCAAACTTCTAGCTTGCCTTACATTTTTATAGGATCCTAGTGTTGAGCACTGTCTATCTATATTAGGGAGAGCTTTATGCAAATTTCTATGAATATTAAGTCCTCCCGGATGGTTTATGCAGATTAGTGCCCCTTTATGAATTCTGGGTAATGCTTGGCAATCGACCATTATTCATTCAAAATCATTGATCGTCTATGACCGATGTTGAATTCTTTTACCATTGATAGAGAAGAACCAGATGGTTTCCCGCCATCGATTGTTCAGTGCTACTGATTTTATTCCCCCTCATAATGTTAGGGCACAGAGCTTAGAAAACTCACGGGCTTCAAGTAGCATGCAATTTATTTTACAGTAATGCATGGATCACCATCCATGGTTATCTGACAGATGCTTTTGTACCATCAAGGGATGACCCACTAACGGCCCTCCCTAGTTCTGCTGTTAGCCAAAGACTGATTCTGCATTGGCTGGCTATTGATGGTCAACAACCAATAGTAGATGGTTGTGTCATTGAGAGTGGAGACCTAATGCTTTTCCACTTGGTGATTGGACACAGCCCAGCACCCTAGTTATGACTGGTCCACAGTCACCTTTTTAATACAGCAGTCATTTCTCTGCTGTTTATTGTTTTATGCTATCGAGAGTGGAGTACCAATGTTTTATTCAACAACTATGGTACAAAGAGCCACTCTTTGTTTATCTATTTTTATAACCATTGCTAGGACTATATACAAGTCTCCTGTAAACAATCTCAAACCAGCAAAGTTAACCAACAAAGGTTAACACCCAAACTTCTAGCTTGCCTTACATTTTTATAGGATCCTAGTGTTGAGCACTGTCTATCTATATTAGGGAGAGCTTTATGCAAATTTCTATGAATATTAAGTCCTCCTGGGTGGTTTATGCAGATTAGTGCCCCTTTATGAATTCTGGGTAATGCTTGGCAATCGACCATTATTCATTCAAAATCATTGATGGTGTATGACCGATGTTGAATTCTTTTACCATTGATAGAGTAGAACCAGATGGTTTCAGTGCTACTGATTTTATTCCCCCTCATAATGTTAGGGCACAGAGCTTAGAAACCTCACGGGCTTCAAGTAGCATGCAATTTATTTTACAGTAATGCATGGATCACCATCCATGGTTATCTGACAGATGCTTTTGTACCATCAAGGGATGACCCACTAACGGCCATCCCTAGTTCTGCTGTTAGCCAAAGACTGACTCTGCATTGGCTGGCTATTGATGGTCAACAACCAATAGTAGATGGTTGTGTCATTGAGAGTGGAGACCTAATGCTTTTCCACTTCGTGATTGGACACAGCCCAGCACCCTAGTTATGATTGGTCCACAGTCACCTTTTTAATACAGCAGTCATTTCTCTGCTGTTTATTGTTTTATGTTTTCAAGAGTGGAGTACCAATGTTTTATTCAACAACTATGGTACAAAGAGCCACTCTTTGTTTATCTGTTTTTATAACCATTGCTGGGACTATCTACAGGTCTCCTGTAAACAATCTTAAACCAACAAAGGTTAATACCCAAACCTCTAGCTTGCCTTACATTTTTATAGGATCCTAGTGTTGAGCACTGTCTATCTATATTAGGGAGAGCTTTATGCAAATTTCTATGAATATTAAGTCCTCCCGGGTGGTTTATGTAGATTAGTGCCCCTTTATGAATTCTGGGTAATGCTTGGCAATCGACCATTATTCATTCAAAATCATTGATGGTCTATGACCGATGTTGAATTCTTTTACCATTGATAGAGAAGAACCAGATGGTTTCCCGCCATCGATTGTTCAGTGCTACTGATTTTATTCCCCCTCATAATGTTAGGGCACAGAGCTTAGAAACCTCACGGGCTTCAAGTAGCATGCAATTTATTTTACAGTAATGCATGGGTCACCATCCATGGTTATCTGACAGATGCTTTTGTACCATCAAGGGATGACCCACTAACGGCCATCCCTAGTTCTGCTGTTAGCCAAAGACTGACTCTGCATTGGCTGGCTATTGATGGTCAACAACCAATAGTAGATGGTTGTGTCATTGAGAGTGGAGACCTAATGCTTTTCCACTTGGTGATTGGACACAGTTATGACTGGTCCACAGTCATCTTTTTAATACAGCAGTCATTTCTCTGCTGTTTATTGTTTTATGCTATCGAGAGTGGAGTACCAGTGTTTTATTCAACAACTATGGTACAAAGAGCCACTCTTTGTTTATCTATTTTTATAACCATTGCTAGGACTATCTACAGGTCTCCTGTAAACAATCTCAAACCAGCAAAGTAAACCAACAAAGGTTAACACCCAAACTTCTAGCTTGCCTTACATTTTTATAGGATCCTAGTGTTGAGCACTGTCTATCTATATTAGGGAGAGCTTTATGCAAATTTCTATGAATATTAAGTCCTCCAGGGTGGTTTATGCAGATTAGTGCCCCTTTATGAATTCTGGGTAATGCTTGGCAATCGACCATTATTCATTCAAAATCATTGATGGTGTATGACCGATGTTGAATTCTTTTACCATTGATAGAGAAGAACCAGATGGTTTCAGTGCTACTGATTTTATTCCCCCTCATAATGTTAGGGCACAGAGCTTAGAAACCTCACGGGCTTCAAGTAGCATGCAATTTATTTTACAGTAATGCATGGGTCACCATCCATGGTTATCTGACAGATGCTTTTGTACCATCAAGGGATGACCCACTAACGGCCATCCCTAGTTCTGCTGTTAGCCAAAGACTGACTCTGCATTGGCTGGCTATTGATGGTCAACAACCAATAGTAGATGGTTGTGTCATTGAGAGTGGAGACCTAATGCTTTTCCACTTGGTGATTGGACACAGCCCAGCACCCTAGTTATGACTGGTCCACAGTCACCTTTTTAATACAGCAGTCATTTCTCTGCTGTTTATTGTTTTATGTTTTCAAGAGTGGAGTACCAATGTTTTATTCAACAACTATGGTACAAAGAGCCACTCTTTGTTTATCTGTTTTTACAACCATTGCTGGGACTATCTACAGGTCTCCTGTAAACAATCTTAAACCAACAAACATTATTACCCAAACCTCTAGCTTGCCTTACATTTTTATAGGATCCTAGTGTTGAGCACTGTCTATCTATATTAGGGAGAGCTTTATGCAAATTTCTATGAATATTAAGTCCTCCTGGGTGGTTTATGCAGATTAGTGCCCCTTTATGAATTCTGGGTAATGCTTGGCAATCGACCATTATTCATTCAAAATCATTGATGGTCTATGACCGATGTTGAATTCTTTTACCATTGATAGAGAAGAACCAGATGGTTTCCCGCCATCGATTGTTCAGTGCTACTGATTTTATTCCCCCTCATAATGTTAGGGCACAGAGCTTAGAAACCTCACGGGCTTCAAGTAGCATGCAATTTATTTTACAGTAATGCATGGGTCACCATCCATGGTTATCTGACAGATGCTTTTGTACCATCAAGGGATGACCCACTAACGGCCATCCCTAGTTCTGCTGTTAGCCAAAGACTGACTCTGCATTGGCTGGCTATTGATGGTCAACAACCAATAGTAGATGGTTGTGTCATTGAGAGTGGAGACCTAATGCTTTTCCACTTGGTGATTGGACACAGTTATGACTGGTCCACAGTCATCTTTTTAATACAGCAGTCATTTCTCTGCTGTTTATTGTTTTATGCTATCGAGAGTGGAGTACCAGTGTTTTATTCAACAACTATGGTACAAAGAGCCACTCTTTGTTTATCTATTTTTATAACCATTGCTAGGACTATCTACAGGTCTCCTGTAAACAATCTCAAACCAGCAAAGTAAACCAACAAAGGTTAACACCCAAACTTCTAGCTTGCCTTACATTTTTATAGGATCCTAGTGTTGAGCACTGTCTATCTATATTAGGGAGAGCTTTATGCAAATTTCTATGAATATTAAGTCCTCCAGGGTGGTTTATGCAGATTAGTGCCGCTTTATGAATTCTGGGTAATGCTTGGCAATTGACCATTATTCATTCAAAATCATTGATGGTGTATGACCGATGTTGAATTATTTTACCATTGATAGAGAAGAACCAGATGGTTTCAGTGCTACTGATTTTATTCCCCCTCATAATGTTAGGGCACAGAGCTTAGAAACCTCACGGGCTTCAAGTAGCATGCAATTTATTTTACAGTAATGCATGGGTCACCATCCATGGTTATCTGACAGATGCTTTTGTACCATCAAGGGATGACCCACTAACGGCCATCCCTAGTTCTGCTGTTAGCCAAAGACTGACTCTGCATTGGCTGGCTATTGATGGTCAACAACCAATAGTAGATGGTTGTGTCATTGAGAGTGGAGACCTAATGCTTTTCCACTTGGTGATTGGACACAGCCCAGCACCCTAGTTATGACTGGTCCACAGTCACCTTTTTAATACAGCAATCATTTCTCTGCTGTTTATTGTTTTATGCTATCGAGAGTGGAATACCAATGTTTTATTCAACAACTATGGTACAAAGAGCCACTCTTTGTTTATCTATTTTTATAACCATTGCTGGGACTATCTACAGGTCTCCTGTAAACAATCTCAAACCAGCAAAGTTAACCAACAAAGGTTAACACCCAAACTTCTAGCTTGCCTTACATTTTTATAGGATCCTAGTGTTGAGCACTGTCTATCTATATTAGGGAGAGCTTTATGCAAATTTCTATGAATATTAAGTCCTCCTGGGTGGTTTATGCAGATTAGTGCCCCTTTATGAATTCTGGGTAATGCTTGGCAATCGACCATTATTCATTCAAAATCATTGATGGTCTATGACCGATGTTGAATTCTTTTACCATTGATAGAGAAGAACCAGATGGTTTCCCGCCATCGATTGTTCAGTGCTACTGATTTTATTCCCCCTCATAATGTTAGGGCACAGAGCTTAGAAAACTCACGGGCTTCAAGTAGCATGCAATTTATTTTACAGTAATGCATGGATCACCATCCATGGTTATCTGACAGATGCTTTTGTACCATCAAGGGATGACCCACTAACGGCCATCCCTAGTTCTGCTGTTAGCCAAAGACTGACTCTGCATTGGCTGGCTATTGATGGTTAGCAACCAATAGTAGATGGTTGTGTCATTGAGAGTGGAGACCTAATGCTTTTCCACTTGGTGATTGGACACAGCCCAGCACCCTAGTTATGACTGGTCCACAGCCACCTTTTTAATACAGCAGTCATTTCTCTGCTGTTTATTGTTTTATGCTATCGAGAGTGGAATACCAATGTTTTATTCAACAACTATGGTACAAAGAGCCACTCTTTGTTTATCTATTTTTATAACTGTTGCTGGGACTATCTACAGGTCTCCTGTCAACAATCTCAAACCAGCAAAGTTAACCAACAAAGGTTAACACCCAAACTTCTAGCTTGCCTTACATTTTTATAGGATCCTAGTGTTGAGCACTGTCTATCTATATTAGGGAGAGCTTTATGCAAATTTCTATGAATATTAAGTCCTCCAGGGTGGTTTATGCAGATTAGTGCCGCTTTATGAATTCTGGGTAATGCTTGGCAATCGACCATTATTCATTCAAAATCATTGATGGTGTATGACCGATGTTGAATTCTTTTACCATTGATAGAGAAGAACCAGATGGTTTCCTGCCATCGATTGTTCAGTGCTACTGATTTTATTCCCCCTCATAGTGTTAGGGCACAGAGCTTAGAAACCTCACCGGGCTCCAAGTAGCATGCAATTCATTTTACAGTAATGCATGGATCACCATCCATGGTTATCTGACAGATGCTTTTGTACCATCAAGGGATGACCCACTAATGGCCATCCCTAGTTCTGCTGTTAGCCAAAGACTGGCTCTGCATTGGCTGGCTATTGATGGTCAACAACCAATAGTAGATGGTTGTGTCATTGAGAGTGGAGACCTAATGCTTTTCCACTTGGTGATTGGACACAGCCCAGCACCCTAGTTATGATTGGTCCACAGTCACCTTTTTAATACAGCAGTCATTTCTCTGCTGTTTATTGTTTTATGTTTTCAAGAGTGGAGTACCAATGTTTTATTCAACAACTATGGTACAAAGAGCCACTCTTTGTTTATCTGTTTTTACAACCATTGCTGGGACTATCTACAGGTCTCCTGTAAACAATCTTAAACCAACAAAGGCTAATACCCAGACCTCTAGCTTGCCTTACATTTTTATAGGATCCTAGTGTTGAGCACTGTCTATCTATATTAGGGAGAGCTTTATGCAAATTTCTATGAATATTAAGTCCTCCTGGGTGGTTTATGCAGATTAGTGCCCCTTTATGAATTCTGGGTAATGCTTGGCAATCGACCATTATTCATTCAAAATCATTGATGGTCTATGACCGATGTTGAATTATTTTACCATTGATAGAGAAGAACCAGATGGTTTCAGTGCTACTGATTTTATTCCCCCTCATAATGTTAGGGCACAGAGCTTAGAAACCTCACGGGCTTCAAGTAGCATGCAATTTATTTTACAGTAATGCATGGGTCACCATCCATGGTTATCTGACAGATGCTTTTGTACCATCAAGGGATGACCCACTAACGGCCATCCCTAGTTCTGCTGTTAGCCAAAGACTGGCTCTGCATTGGCTGGCTATTGATGGTCAACAACCAATAGTAGATGGTTGTGTCATTGAGAGTGGAGACCTAATGCTTTTCCACTTGGTGATTGGACACAGCCCAGCACCCTAGTTATGACTGGTCCACAGTCACCTTTTTAATACAGCAGTCATTTCTCTGCTGTTTATTGTTTTATGTTTTCAAGAGTGGAGTATCAATGTTTTATTCAACAACTATGGTACAAAGAGCCACTCTTTGTTTATCTGTTTTTACAACCATTGCTGGGACTATCTACAGGTCTCCTGTAAACAATCTTAAACCAACAAACGTTATTACCCAAACCTCTAGCTTGCCTTACATTTTTATAGGATCCTAGTGTTGAGCACTGTCTATCTATATTAGGGAGAGCTTTATGCAAATTTCTATGAATATTAAGTCCTCCAGGGTGGTTTATGCAGATTAGTGCCCCTTTATGAATTCTGGGTAATGCTTGGCAATCGACCATTATTCATTCAAAATCATTGATGGTCTATGACCGATGTTGAATTCTTTTACCATTGATAGAGAAGAACCAGATGGTTTCCCGCCATCGATTGTTCAGTGCTACTGATTTTATTCCCCCTCATAATGTTAGGGCACAGAGCTTAGAAACCTCACGGCTTCAAGTAGCATGCAATTTATTTTACAGTAATGCATGGGTCACCATCCATGGTTATCTGACAGATGCTTTTGTACCATCAAGGGATGACCCACTAACGGCCATCCCTAGTTCTGCTGTTAGCCAAAGACTGACTCTGCATTGGCTAGCTATTGATGGTCAACAACCAATAGTAGATGGTTGTGTCATTGAGAGTGGAGACCTAATGCTTTTCCACTTGGTGATTGGACACAGCCCAGCACCCTAGTTATGACTGGTCCACAGTCACCTTTTTAATACAGCAGTCATTTCTCTGCTGTCTATTGTTTTACGCTATCGAGAGTGGAATACCAATGTTTTATTCAACAACTATGGTACAAAGAGCAACTCTTTGTTTATCTATTTTTAAAACCATTGCTGGTACTATCTACAGGTCTCCTGTAAACAATCTCAAACCAGCAAAGTTAACCAACAAAGGTTAACACCCAAACTTCTAGCTTGCCTTACATTTTTATAGGATCCTAGTGTTGAGCACTGTCTATCTATATTAGGGAGAGCTTTATGCAAATTTCTATGAATATTAAGTCCTCCTGGGTGGTTTATGCAGATTAGTGCCCCTTTATGAATTCTGGGTAATGCTTGGCAATCGACCATTATTCATTCAAAATCATTGATGGTCTATGACCGATGTTGAATTCTTTTACCATTGATAGAGAAGAACCAGATGGTTTCCCGCCATCGATTGTTCAGTGCTACTGATTTTATTCCCCCTCATAATGTTAGGGCACAGAGCTTAGAAAACTCACGGGCTTCAAGTAACATGCAATTTATTTTACAGTAATGCATGGATCACCATCCATGGTTATCTGACAGATGCTTTTGTACCATCAAGGGATGACCCACTAACGGCCATCCCTAGTTCTGCTGTTAGCCAAAGACTGACTCTGCATTGGCTGGCTATTGATGGTCAACAACCAATAGTAGATGGTTGTGTCATTGAGAGTGGAGACCTAATGCTTTTCCACTTGGTGATTGGACACAGCCCAGCACCCTAGTTATGATTGGTCCACAGTCACCTTTTTAATACAGCAGTCATTTCTCTGCTGTTTATTGTTTTATGTTTTCAAGAGTGGAGTACCAATGTTTTATTCAACAACTATGGTACAAAGAGCCACTCTTTGTTTATCTATTTTTATAACCATTGCTGGGACTATCTACAGGTCTCCTGTAAACAATCTCAAACCAGCAAAGTTAACCAACAAAGGTTAACACCCAAACTTCTAGCTTGCCTTACATTTTTATAGGATCCTAGTGTTGAGCACTGTCTATCTATATTAGGGAGAGCTTTATGCAAATTTCTATGAATATTAAGTCCTCCTGGGTGGTTTATGCAGATTAGTGCCCCTTTATGAATTCTGGGTAATGCTTGGCAATCGACCATTATTCATTCAAAATCATTGATGGTGTATGACCGATGTTGAATTCTTTTACCATTGATAGAGTAGAACCAGATGGTTTCAGTGCTACTGATTTTATTCCCCCTCATAATGTTAGGGCACAGAGCTTAGAAACCTCACGGGCTTCAAGTAGCATGCAATTTATTTTACAGTAATGCATGGATCACCATCCATGGTTATCTGACAGATGCTTTTGTACCATCAAGGGATGACCCACTAACGGCCATCCCTAGTTCTGCTGTTAGCCAAAGACTGACTCTGCATTGGCTGGCTATTGATGGTCAACAACCAATAGTAGATGGTTGTGTCATTGAGAGTGGAGACCTAATGCTTTTCCACTTGGTGATTGGACACAGCCCAGCACCCTAGTTATGACTGGTCCACAGTCATCTTTTTAATACAGCAGTCATTTCTCTGCTGTTTATTGTTTTATGCTATCGAGAGTGGAGTACCAATGTTTTATTCAACAACTATGGTACAAAGAGCCACTCTTTGTTTATCTATTTTTATAACCATTGCTAGGACTATCTACAAGTCTCCTGTAAACAATCTCAAACCAGCAAAGTTAACCAACAAAGGTTAACACCCAAACTTCTAGCTTGCCTTACATTTTTATAGGATCCTAGTGTTGAGCACTGTCTATCTATATTAGGGAGAGCTTTATGCAAATTTCTATGAATATTAAGTCCTCCAGGGTGGTTTATGCAGATTAGTGCCGCTTTATGAATTCTGGGTAATGCTTGGCAATTGACCATTATTCATTCAAAATCATTGATGGTGTATGACCGATGTTGAATTCTTTTACCATTGATAGAGAAGAACCAGATGGTTTCAGTGCTACTGATTTTATTCCCCCTCATAATGTTAGGGCACAGAGCTTAGAAACCTCACGGGCTTCAAGTAGCATGCAATTTATTTTACAGTAATGCATGGGTCACCATCCATGGTTATCTGACAGATGCTTTTGTACCATCAAGGGATGACCCACTAACGGCCATCCCTAGTTCTGCTGTTAGCCAAAGACTGACTCTGCATTGGCTGGCTATTGATGGTCAACAACCAATAGTAGATGGTTGTGTCATTGAGAGTGGAGACCTAATGCTTTTCCACTTGGTGATTGGAGACAGCCCAGCACCCTAGTTATGACTGGTCCACAGTCACCTTTTTAATACAGCAGTCATTTCTCTGCTGTTTATTGTTTTATGTTTTCAAGAGTGGAGTACCAATGTTTTATTCAACAACTATGGTACAAAGAGCCACTCTTTGTTTATCTGTTTTTACAACCATTGCTGGGACTATCTACAGGTCTCCTGTAAACAATCTTAAACCAACAAAGGTTAATACCCAAACCTCTAGCTTGCCTTACATTTTTATAGGATCCTAGTGTTGAGCACTGTCTATCTATATTAGGGAGAGCTTTATGCAAATTTCTATGAATATTAAGTCCTCCCGGATGGTTTATGCAGATTAGTGCCCCTTTATGAATTCTGGGTAATGCTTGGCAATCGACCATTATTCATTCAAAATCATTGATGGTCTATGACCGATGTTGAATTCTTTTACCATTGATAGAGAAGAACCAGATGGTTTCCCGCCATCGATTGTTCAGTGCTACTGATTTTATTCCCCCTCATAATGTTAGGGCACAGAGCTTAGAAACCTCACGGGCTTCAAGTAGCATGCAATTTATTTTACAGTAATGCATGGGTCACCATCCATGGTTATCTGACAGATGCTTTTGTACCATCAAGGGATGACCCACTAACGGCCATCCCTAGTTCTGCTGTTAGCCAAAGACTGATTCTGCATTGGCTGGCTATTGATGGTCAACAACCAATAGTAGATGGTTGTGTCATTGAGAGTGGAGACCTAATGTTTTTCCACTTGGTGATTGGACACAGCCCAGCACCCTAGTTATGACTGGTCCACAGTCACCTTTTTAATACAGCAGTCATTTCTCTGCTGTTTATTGTTTTATGCTATCGAGAGTGGAGTACCAATGTTTTATTCAACAACTATGGTACAAAGAGCCACTCTTTGTTTATCTATTTTTATAACCATTGCTAGGACTATCTACAAGTCTCCTGTAAACAATCTCAAACCAGCAAAGTTAACCAACAAAGGTTAACACCCAAACTTCTAGCTTGCCTTACATTTTTATAGGATCCTAGTGTTGAGCACTGTCTATCTATATTAGGGAGAGCTTTATGCAAATTTCTATGAATATTAAGTCCTCCAGGGTGGTTTATGCAGATTAGTGCCGCTTTATGAATTCTGGGTAATGCTTGGCAATTGACCATTATTCATTCAAAATCATTGATGGTGTATGACCGATGTTGAATTCTTTTACCATTGATAGAGAAGAACCAGATGGTTTCAGTGCTACTGATTTTATTCCCCCTCATAATGTTAGGGCACAGAGCTTAGAAACCTCACGGGCTTCAAGTAGCATGCAATTTATTTTACAGTAATGCATGGGTCACCATCCATGGTTATCTGACAGATGCTTTTGTACCATCAAGGGATGACCCACTAACGGCCATCCCTAGTTCTGCTGTTAGCCAAAGACTGACTCTGCATTGGCTGGCTATTGATGGTCAACAACCAATAGTAGATGGTTGTGTCATTGAGAGTGGAGACCTAATGCTTTTCCACTTGGTGATTGGAGACAGCCCAGCACCCTAGTTATGACTGGTCCACAGTCACCTTTTTAATACAGCAGTCATTTCTCTGCTGTTTATTGTTTTATGTTTTCAAGAGTGGAGTACCAATGTTTTATTCAACAACTATGGTACAAAGAGCCACTCTTTGTTTATCTGTTTTTACAACCATTGCTGGGACTATCTACAGGTCTCCTGTAAACAATCTTAAACCAACAAAGGTTAATACCCAAACCTCTAGCTTGCCTTACATTTTTATAGGATCCTAGTGTTGAGCACTGTCTATCTATATTAGGGAGAGCTTTATGCAAATTTCTATGAATATTAAGTCCTCCTGGGTGGTTTATGCAGATTAGTGCCCCTTTATGAATTCTGGGTAATGCTTGGCAATCGACCATTATTCATTCAAAATCATTGATGGTCTATGACCGATGTTGAATTCTTTTACCATTGATAGAGAAGAACCAGATGGTTTCCCGCCATCGATTGTTCAGTGCTACTGATTTTATTCCCCCTCATAATGTTAGGGCACAGAGCTTAGAAACCTCACGGGCTTCAAGTAGCATGCAATTTATTTTACAGTAATGCATGGGTCACCATCCATGGTTATCTGACAGATGCTTTTGTACCATCAAGGGATGACCCACTAACGGCCATCCCTAGTTCTGCTGTTAGCCAAAGACTGACTCTGCATTGGCTGGCTATTGATAGTCAACAACCAATAGTAGATGGTTGTGTCATTGAGAGTGGAGACCTAATGTTTTTCCACTTGGTGATTGGACACAGCCCAGCACCCTAGTTATGACTGGTCCACAGTCACCTTTTTAATACAGCAGTCATTTCTCTGCTGTTTATTGTTTTATGCTATCGAGAGTGGAATACCAATGTTTTATTCAACAACTATGGTACAAAGAGCCACTCTTTGTTTATCTATTTTTATAACCATTGCTGGGACTATCTACAGGTCTCCTGTAAACAATCTCAAACCAGCAAAGTTAACCAACAAAGGTTAACACCCAAACTTCTAGCTTGCCTTACATTTTTATAGGATCCTAGTGTTGAGCACTGTCTATCTATATTAGGGAGAGCTTTATGCAAATTTCTATGAATATTAAGTCCTCCCGGATGGTTTATGCAGATTAGTGCCCCTTTATGAATTCTGGGTAATGCTTGGCAATCGACCATTATTCATTCAAAATCATTGATCGTCTATGACCGATGTTGAATTCTTTTACCATTGATAGAGAAGAACCAGATGGTTTCCCGCCATCGATTGTTCAGTGCTACTGATTTTATTCCCCCTCATAATGTTAGGGCACAGAGCTTAGAAACCTCACGGGCTTCAAGTAGCATGCAATTTATTTTACAGTAATGCATGGGTCACCATCCATGGTTATCTGACAGATGCTTTTGTACCATCAAGGGATGACCCACTAACGGCCATCCCTAGTTCTGCTGTTAGCCAAAGACTGACTCTGCATTGGCTGGCTATTGATGGTCAACAACCAATAGTAGATGGTTGTGTCATTGAGAGTGGAGACCTAATGCTTTTCCACTTGGTGATTGGACACAGTTATGACTGGTCCACAGTCATCTTTTTAATACAGCAGTCATTTCTCTGCTGTTTATTGTTTTATGCTATCGAGAGTGGAGTACCAATGTTTTATTCAACAACTATGGTACAAAGAGCCACTCTTTGTTTATCTATTTTTATAACCATTGCTAGGACTATCTACAAGTCTCCTGTAAACAATCTCAAACCAGCAAAGTTAACCAACAAAGGTTAACACCCAAACTTCTAGCTTGCCTTACATTTTTATAGGATCCTAGTGTTGAGCACTGTCTATCTATATTAGGGAGAGCTTTATGCAAATTTCTATGAATATTAAGTCCTCCAGGGTGGTTTATGCAGATTAGTGCCGCTTTATGAATTCTGGGTAATGCTTGGCAATTGACCATTATTCATTCAAAATCATTGATGGTGTATGACCGATGTTGAATTCTTTTACCATTGATAGAGAAGAACCAGATGGTTTCAGTGCTACTGATTTTATTCCCCCTCATAATGTTAGGGCACAGAGCTTAGAAACCTCACGGGCTTCAAGTAGCATGCAATTTATTTTACAGTAATGCATGGGTCACCATCCATGGTTATCTGACAGATGCTTTTGTACCATCAAGGGATGACCCACTAACGGCCATCCCTAGTTCTGCTGTTAGCCAAAGACTGACTCTGCATTGGCTGGCTATTGATGGTCAACAACCAATAGTAGATGGTTGTGTCATTGAGAGTGGAGACCTAATGCTTTTCCACTTGGTGATTGGAGACAGCCCAGCACCCTAGTTATGACTGGTCCACAGTCACCTTTTTAATACAGCAGTCATTTCTCTGCTGTTTATTGTTTTATGTTTTCAAGAGTGGAGTACCAATGTTTTATTCAACAACTATGGTACAAAGAGCCACTCTTTGTTTATCTGTTTTTACAACCATTGCTGGGACTATCTACAGGTCTCCTGTAAACAATCTTAAACCAACAAAGGTTAATACCCAAACCTCTAGCTTGCCTTACATTTTTATAGGATCCTAGTGTTGAGCACTGTCTATCTATATTAGGGAGAGCTTTATGCAAATTTCTATGAATATTAAGTCCTCCTGGGTGGTTTATGCAGATTAGTGCCCCTTTATGAATTCTGGGTAATGCTTGGCAATCGACCATTATTCATTCAAAATCATTGATGGTCTATGACCGATGTTGAATTCTTTTACCATTGATAGAGAAGAACCAGATGGTTTCCCGCCATCGATTGTTCAGTGCTACTGATTTTATTCCCCCTCATAATGTTAGGGCACAGAGCTTAGAAACCTCACGGCTTCAAGTAGCATGCAATTTATTTTACAGTAATGCATGGGTCACCATCCATGGTTATCTGACAGATGCTTTTGTACCATCAAGGGATGACCCACTAACGGCCATCCCTAGTTCTGCTGTTAGCCAAAGACTGACTCTGCATTGGCTAGCTATTGATGGTCAACAACCAATAGTAGATGGTTGTGTCATTGAGAGTGGAGACCTAATGTTTTTCCACTTGGTGATTGGACACAGCCCAGCACCCTAGTTATGACTGGTCCACAGTCACCTTTTTAATACAGCAGTCATTTCTCTGCTGTCTATTGTTTTACGCTATCGAGAGTGGAATACCAATGTTTTATTCAACAACTATGGTACAAAGAGCAACTCTTTGTTTATCTATTTTTAAAACCATTGCTGGTACTATCTACAGGTCTCCTGTAAACAATCTCAAACCAGCAAAGTTAACCAACAAAGGTTAACACCCAAACTTCTAGCTTGCCTTACATTTTTATAGGATCCTAGTGTTGAGCACTGTCTATCTATATTAGGGAGAGCTTTATGCAAATTTCTATGAATATTAAGTCCTCCTGGGTGGTTTATGCAGATTAGTGCCCCTTTATGAATTCTGGGTAATGCTTGGCAATCGACCATTATTCATTCAAAATCATTGATGGTCTATGACCGATGTTGAATTCTTTTACCATTGATAGAGAAGAACCAGATGGTTTCCCGCCATCGATTGTTCAGTGCTACTGATTTTATTCCCCCTCATAATGTTAGGGCACAGAGCTTAGAAAACTCACGGGCTTCAAGTAACATGCAATTTATTTTACAGTAATGCATGGATCACCATCCATGGTTATCTGACAGATGCTTTTGTACCATCAAGGGATGACCCACTAACGGCCATCCCTAGTTCTGCTGTTAGCCAAAGACTGACTCTGCATTGGCTGGCTATTGATGGTCAACAACCAATAGTAGATGGTTGTGTCATTGAGAGTGGAGACCTAATGCTTTTCCACTTGGTGATTGGACACAGCCCAGCACCCTAGTTATGATTGGTCCACAGTCACCTTTTTAATACAGCAGTCATTTCTCTGCTGTTTATTGTTTTATGTTTTCAAGAGTGGAGTACCAATGTTTTATTCAACAACTATGGTACAAAGAGCCACTCTTTGTTTATCTATTTTTATAACCATTGCTGGGACTATCTACAGGTCTCCTGTAAACAATCTCAAACCAGCAAAGTTAACCAACAAAGGTTAACACCCAAACTTCTAGCTTGCCTTACATTTTTATAGGATCCTAGTGTTGAGCACTGTCTATCTATATTAGGGAGAGCTTTATGCAAATTTCTATGAATATTAAGTCCTCCTGGGTGGTTTATGCAGATTAGTGCCCCTTTATGAATTCTGGGTAATGCTTGGCAATCGACCATTATTCATTCAAAATCATTGATGGTGTATGACCGATGTTGAATTCTTTTACCATTGATAGAGTAGAACCAGATGGTTTCAGTGCTACTGATTTTATTCCCCCTCATAATGTTAGGGCACAGAGCTTAGAAACCTCACGGGCTTCAAGTAGCATGCAATTTATTTTACAGTAATGCATGGATCACCATCCATGGTTATCTGACAGATGCTTTTGTACCATCAAGGGATGACCCACTAACGGCCATCCCTAGTTCTGCTGTTAGCCAAAGACTGACTCTGCATTGGCTGGCTATTGATGGTCAACAACCAATAGTAGATGGTTGTGTCATTGAGAGTGGAGACCTAATGCTTTTCCACTTGGTGATTGGACACAGCCCAGCACCCTAGTTATGACTGGTCCACAGTCATCTTTTTAATACAGCAGTCATTTCTCTGCTGTTTATTGTTTTATGCTATCGAGAGTGGAATACCAATGTTTTATTCAACAACTATGGTACAAAGAGCCACTCTTTGTTTATCTATTTTTATAACCATTGCTGGGACTATCTACAGGTCTCCTGTAAACAATCTCAAACCAGCAAAGTTAACCAACAAAGGTTAACACCCAAACTTCTAGCTTGCCTTACATTTTTATAGGATCCTAGTGTTGAGCACTGTCTATCTATATTAGGGAGAGCTTTATGCAAATTTCTATGAATATTAAGTCCTCCCGGATGGTTTATGCAGATTAGTGCCCCTTTATGAATTCTGGGTAATGCTTGGCAATCGACCATTATTCATTCAAAATCATTGATCGTCTATGACCGATGTTGAATTCTTTTACCATTGATAGAGAAGAACCAGATGGTTTCCCGCCATCGATTGTTCAGTGCTACTGATTTTATTCCCCCTCATAATGTTAGGGCACAGAGCTTAGAAACCTCACGGGCTTCAAGTAGCATGCAATTTATTTTACAGTAATGCATGGATCACCATCCATGGTTATCTGACAGATGCTTTTGTACCATCAAGGGATGACCCACTAACGGCCATCCCTAGTTCTGCTGTTAGCCAAAGACTGACTCTGCATTGGCTGGCTATTGATGGTCAACAACCAATAGTAGATGGTTGTGTCATTGAGAGTGGAGACCTAATGCTTTTCCACTTGGTGATTGGACACAGTTATGACTGGTCCACAGTCATCTTTTTAATACAGCAGTCATTTCTCTGCTGTTTATTGTTTTATGCTATCGAGAGTGGAGTACCAATGTTTTATTCAACAACTATGGTACAAAGAGCCACTCTTTGTTTATCTATTTTTATAACCATTGCTAGGACTATCTACAAGTCTCCTGTAAACAATCTCAAACCAGCAAAGTTAACCAACAAAGGTTAACACCCAAACTTCTAGCTTGCCTTACATTTTTATAGGATCCTAGTGTTGAGCACTGTCTATCTATATTAGGGAGAGCTTTATGCAAATTTCTATGAATATTAAGTCCTCCAGGGTGGTTTATGCAGATTAGTGCCGCTTTATGAATTCTGGGTAATGCTTGGCAATTGACCATTATTCATTCAAAATCATTGATGGTGTATGACCGATGTTGAATTCTTTTACCATTGATAGAGAAGAACCAGATGGTTTCAGTGCTACTGATTTTATTCCCCCTCATAATGTTAGGGCACAGAGCTTAGAAACCTCACGGGCTTCAAGTAGCATGCAATTTATTTTACAGTAATGCATGGGTCACCATCCATGGTTATCTGACAGATGCTTTTGTACCATCAAGGGATGACCCACTAACGGCCATCCCTAGTTCTGCTGTTAGCCAAAGACTGACTCTGCATTGGCTGGCTATTGATGGTCAACAACCAATAGTAGATGGTTGTGTCATTGAGAGTGGAGACCTAATGCTTTTCCACTTGGTGATTGGAGACAGCCCAGCACCCTAGTTATGACTGGTCCACAGTCACCTTTTTAATACAGCAGTCATTTCTCTGCTGTTTATTGTTTTATGTTTTCAAGAGTGGAGTACCAATGTTTTATTCAACAACTATGGTACAAAGAGCCACTCTTTGTTTATCTGTTTTTACAACCATTGCTGGGACTATCTACAGGTCTCCTGTAAACAATCTTAAACCAACAAAGGTTAATACCCAAACCTCTAGCTTGCCTTACATTTTTATAGGATCCTAGTGTTGAGCACTGTCTATCTATATTAGGGAGAGCTTTATGCAAATTTCTATGAATATTAAGTCCTCCTGGGTGGTTTATGCAGATTAGTGCCCCTTTATGAATTCTGGGTAATGCTTGGCAATCGACCATTATTCATTCAAAATCATTGATGGTCTATGACCGATGTTGAATTCTTTTACCATTGATAGAGAAGAACCAGATGGTTTCCCGCCATCGATTGTTCAGTGCTACTGATTTTATTCCCCCTCATAATGTTAGGGCACAGAGCTTAGAAACCTCACGGCTTCAAGTAGCATGCAATTTATTTTACAGTAATGCATGGGTCACCATCCATGGTTATCTGACAGATGCTTTTGTACCATCAAGGGATGACCCACTAACGGCCATCCCTAGTTCTGCTGTTAGCCAAAGACTGACTCTGCATTGGCTAGCTATTGATGGTCAACAACCAATAGTAGATGGTTGTGTCATTGAGAGTGGAGACCTAATGTTTTTCCACTTGGTGATTGGACACAGCCCAGCACCCTAGTTATGACTGGTCCACAGTCACCTTTTTAATACAGCAGTCATTTCTCTGCTGTCTATTGTTTTACGCTATCGAGAGTGGAATACCAATGTTTTATTCAACAACTATGGTACAAAGAGCAACTCTTTGTTTATCTATTTTTAAAACCATTGCTGGTACTATCTACAGGTCTCCTGTAAACAATCTCAAACCAGCAAAGTTAACCAACAAAGGTTAACACCCAAACTTCTAGCTTGCCTTACATTTTTATAGGATCCTAGTGTTGAGCACTGTCTATCTATATTAGGGAGAGCTTTATGCAAATTTCTATGAATATTAAGTCCTCCTGGGTGGTTTATGCAGATTAGTGCCCCTTTATGAATTCTGGGTAATGCTTGGCAATCGACCATTATTCATTCAAAATCATTGATGGTCTATGACCGATGTTGAATTCTTTTACCATTGATAGAGAAGAACCAGATGGTTTCCCGCCATCGATTGTTCAGTGCTACTGATTTTATTCCCCCTCATAATGTTAGGGCACAGAGCTTAGAAAACTCACGGGCTTCAAGTAACATGCAATTTATTTTACAGTAATGCATGGATCACCATCCATGGTTATCTGACAGATGCTTTTGTACCATCAAGGGATGACCCACTAACGGCCATCCCTAGTTCTGCTGTTAGCCAAAGACTGACTCTGCATTGGCTGGCTATTGATGGTCAACAACCAATAGTAGATGGTTGTGTCATTGAGAGTGGAGACCTAATGCTTTTCCACTTGGTGATTGGACACAGCCCAGCACCCTAGTTATGATTGGTCCACAGTCACCTTTTTAATACAGCAGTCATTTCTCTGCTGTTTATTGTTTTATGTTTTCAAGAGTGGAGTACCAATGTTTTATTCAACAACTATGGTACAAAGAGCCACTCTTTGTTTATCTATTTTTATAACCATTGCTGGGACTATCTACAGGTCTCCTGTAAACAATCTCAAACCAGCAAAGTTAACCAACAAAGGTTAACACCCAAACTTCTAGCTTGCCTTACATTTTTATAGGATCCTAGTGTTGAGCACTGTCTATCTATATTAGGGAGAGCTTTATGCAAATTTCTATGAATATTAAGTCCTCCTGGGTGGTTTATGCAGATTAGTGCCCCTTTATGAATTCTGGGTAATGCTTGGCAATCGACCATTATTCATTCAAAATCATTGATGGTGTATGACCGATGTTGAATTCTTTTACCATTGATAGAGTAGAACCAGATGGTTTCAGTGCTACTGATTTTATTCCCCCTCATAATGTTAGGGCACAGAGCTTAGAAACCTCACGGGCTTCAAGTAGCATGCAATTTATTTTACAGTAATGCATGGATCACCATCCATGGTTATCTGACAGATGCTTTTGTACCATCAAGGGATGACCCACTAACGGCCATCCCTAGTTCTGCTGTTAGCCAAAGACTGACTCTGCATTGGCTGGCTATTGATGGTCAACAACCAATAGTAGATGGTTGTGTCATTGAGAGTGGAGACCTAATGCTTTTCCACTTGGTGATTGGACACAGCCCAGCACCCTAGTTATGACTGGTCCACAGTCATCTTTTTAATACAGCAGTCATTTCTCTGCTGTTTATTGTTTTATGCTATCGAGAGTGGAGTACCAATGTTTTATTCAACAACTATGGTACAAAGAGCCACTCTTTGTTTATCTATTTTTATAACCATTGCTAGGACTATCTACAAGTCTCCTGTAAACAATCTCAAACCAGCAAAGTTAACCAACAAAGGTTAACACCCAAACTTCTAGCTTGCCTTACATTTTTATAGGATCCTAGTGTTGAGCACTGTCTATCTATATTAGGGAGAGCTTTATGCAAATTTCTATGAATATTAAGTCCTCCAGGGTGGTTTATGCAGATTAGTGCCGCTTTATGAATTCTGGGTAATGCTTGGCAATTGACCATTATTCATTCAAAATCATTGATGGTGTATGACCGATGTTGAATTCTTTTACCATTGATAGAGAAGAACCAGATGGTTTCAGTGCTACTGATTTTATTCCCCCTCATAATGTTAGGGCACAGAGCTTAGAAACCTCACGGGCTTCAAGTAGCATGCAATTTATTTTACAGTAATGCATGGGTCACCATCCATGGTTATCTGACAGATGCTTTTGTACCATCAAGGGATGACCCACTAACGGCCATCCCTAGTTCTGCTGTTAGCCAAAGACTGACTCTGCATTGGCTGGCTATTGATGGTCAACAACCAATAGTAGATGGTTGTGTCATTGAGAGTGGAGACCTAATGCTTTTCCACTTGGTGATTGGAGACAGCCCAGCACCCTAGTTATGACTGGTCCACAGTCACCTTTTTAATACAGCAGTCATTTCTCTGCTGTTTATTGTTTTATGTTTTCAAGAGTGGAGTACCAATGTTTTATTCAACAACTATGGTACAAAGAGCCACTCTTTGTTTATCTGTTTTTACAACCATTGCTGGGACTATCTACAGGTCTCCTGTAAACAATCTTAAACCAACAAAGGTTAATACCCAAACCTCTAGCTTGCCTTACATTTTTATAGGATCCTAGTGTTGAGCACTGTCTATCTATATTAGGGAGAGCTTTATGCAAATTTCTATGAATATTAAGTCCTCCTGGGTGGTTTATGCAGATTAGTGCCCCTTTATGAATTCTGGGTAATGCTTGGCAATCGACCATTATTCATTCAAAATCATTGATGGTCTATGACCGATGTTGAATTCTTTTACCATTGATAGAGAAGAACCAGATGGTTTCCCGCCATCGATTGTTCAGTGCTACTGATTTTATTCCCCCTCATAATGTTAGGGCACAGAGCTTAGAAACCTCACGGGCTTCAAGTAGCATGCAATTTATTTTACAGTAATGCATGGGTCACCATCCATGGTTATCTGACAGATGCTTTTGTACCATCAAGGGATGACCCACTAACGGCCATCCCTAGTTCTGCTGTTAGCCAAAGACTGACTCTGCATTGGCTGGCTATTGATAGTCAACAACCAATAGTAGATGGTTGTGTCATTGAGAGTGGAGACCTAATGTTTTTCCACTTGGTGATTGGACACAGCCCAGCACCCTAGTTATGACTGGTCCACAGTCACCTTTTTAATACAGCAGTCATTTCTCTGCTGTTTATTGTTTTATGCTATCGAGAGTGGAATACCAATGTTTTATTCAACAACTATGGTACAAAGAGCCACTCTTTGTTTATCTATTTTTATAACCATTGCTGGGACTATCTACAGGTCTCCTGTAAACAATCTCAAACCAGCAAAGTTAACCAACAAAGGTTAACACCCAAACTTCTAGCTTGCCTTACATTTTTATAGGATCCTAGTGTTGAGCACTGTCTATCTATATTAGGGAGAGCTTTATGCAAATTTCTATGAATATTAAGTCCTCCCGGATGGTTTATGCAGATTAGTGCCCCTTTATGAATTCTGGGTAATGCTTGGCAATCGACCATTATTCATTCAAAATCATTGATCGTCTATGACCGATGTTGAATTCTTTTACCATTGATAGAGAAGAACCAGATGGTTTCCCGCCATCGATTGTTCAGTGCTACTGATTTTATTCCCCCTCATAATGTTAGGGCACAGAGCTTAGAAAACTCACGGGCTTCAAGTAGCATGCAATTTATTTTACAGTAATGCATGGATCACCATCCATGGTTATCTGACAGATGCTTTTGTACCATCAAGGGATGACCCACTAACGGCCCTCCCTAGTTCTGCTGTTAGCCAAAGACTGATTCTGCATTGGCTGGCTATTGATGGTCAACAACCAATAGTAGATGGTTGTGTCATTGAGAGTGGAGACCTAATGCTTTTCCACTTGGTGATTGGACACAGCCCAGCACCCTAGTTATGACTGGTCCACAGTCACCTTTTTAATACAGCAGTCATTTCTCTGCTGTTTATTGTTTTATGCTATCGAGAGTGGAGTACCAATGTTTTATTCAACAACTATGGTACAAAGAGCCACTCTTTGTTTATCTATTTTTATAACCATTGCTAGGACTATCTACAAGTCTCCTGTAAACAATCTCAAACCAGCAAAGTTAACCAACAAAGGTTAACACCCAAACTTCTAGCTTGCCTTACATTTTTATAGGATCCTAGTGTTGAGCACTGTCTATCTATATTAGGGAGAGCTTTATGCAAATTTCTATGAATATTAAGTCCTCCAGGGTGGTTTATGCAGATTAGTGCCGCTTTATGAATTCTGGGTAATGCTTGGCAATTGACCATTATTCATTCAAAATCATTGATGGTGTATGACCGATGTTGAATTCTTTTACCATTGATAGAGAAGAACCAGATGGTTTCAGTGCTACTGATTTTATTCCCCCTCATAATGTTAGGGCACAGAGCTTAGAAACCTCACGGGCTTCAAGTAGCATGCAATTTATTTTACAGTAATGCATGGGTCACCATCCATGGTTATCTGACAGATGCTTTTGTACCATCAAGGGATGACCCACTAACGGCCATCCCTAGTTCTGCTGTTAGCCAAAGACTGACTCTGCATTGGCTGGCTATTGATGGTCAACAACCAATAGTAGATGGTTGTGTCATTGAGAGTGGAGACCTAATGCTTTTCCACTTGGTGATTGGAGACAGCCCAGCACCCTAGTTATGACTGGTCCACAGTCACCTTTTTAATACAGCAGTCATTTCTCTGCTGTTTATTGTTTTATGTTTTCAAGAGTGGAGTACCAATGTTTTATTCAACAACTATGGTACAAAGAGCCACTCTTTGTTTATCTGTTTTTACAACCATTGCTGGGACTATCTACAGGTCTCCTGTAAACAATCTTAAACCAACAAAGGTTAATACCCAAACCTCTAGCTTGCCTTACATTTTTATAGGATCCTAGTGTTGAGCACTGTCTATCTATATTAGGGAGAGCTTTATGCAAATTTCTATGAATATTAAGTCCTCCTGGGTGGTTTATGCAGATTAGTGCCCCTTTATGAATTCTGGGTAATGCTTGGCAATCGACCATTATTCATTCAAAATCATTGATGGTCTATGACCGATGTTGAATTCTTTTACCATTGATAGAGAAGAACCAGATGGTTTCCCGCCATCGATTGTTCAGTGCTACTGATTTTATTCCCCCTCATAATGTTAGGGCACAGAGCTTAGAAACCTCACGGGCTTCAAGTAGCATGCAATTTATTTTACAGTAATGCATGGGTCACCATCCATGGTTATCTGACAGATGCTTTTGTACCATCAAGGGATGACCCACTAACGGCCATCCCTAGTTCTGCTGTTAGCCAAAGACTGACTCTGCATTGGCTGGCTATTGATAGTCAACAACCAATAGTAGATGGTTGTGTCATTGAGAGTGGAGACCTAATGTTTTTCCACTTGGTGATTGGACACAGCCCAGCACCCTAGTTATGACTGGTCCACAGTCACCTTTTTAATACAGCAGTCATTTCTCTGCTGTTTATTGTTTTATGCTATCGAGAGTGGAATACCAATGTTTTATTCAACAACTATGGTACAAAGAGCCACTCTTTGTTTATCTATTTTTATAACCATTGCTGGGACTATCTACAGGTCTCCTGTAAACAATCTCAAACCAGCAAAGTTAACCAACAAAGGTTAACACCCAAACTTCTAGCTTGCCTTACATTTTTATAGGATCCTAGTGTTGAGCACTGTCTATCTATATTAGGGAGAGCTTTATGCAAATTTCTATGAATATTAAGTCCTCCCGGATGGTTTATGCAGATTAGTGCCCCTTTATGAATTCTGGGTAATGCTTGGCAATCGACCATTATTCATTCAAAATCATTGATCGTCTATGACCGATGTTGAATTCTTTTACCATTGATAGAGAAGAACCAGATGGTTTCCCGCCATCGATTGTTCAGTGCTACTGATTTTATTCCCCCTCATAATGTTAGGGCACAGAGCTTAGAAACCTCACGGGCTTCAAGTAGCATGCAATTTATTTTACAGTAATGCATGGGTCACCATCCATGGTTATCTGACAGATGCTTTTGTACCATCAAGGGATGACCCACTAACGGCCATCCCTAGTTCTGCTGTTAGCCAAAGACTGACTCTGCATTGGCTGGCTATTGATGGTCAACAACCAATAGTAGATGGTTGTGTCATTGAGAGTGGAGACCTAATGCTTTTCCACTTGGTGATTGGACACAGTTATGACTGGTCCACAGTCATCTTTTTAATACAGCAGTCATTTCTCTGCTGTTTATTGTTTTATGCTATCGAGAGTGGAGTACCAATGTTTTATTCAACAACTATGGTACAAAGAGCCACTCTTTGTTTATCTATTTTTATAACCATTGCTAGGACTATCTACAAGTCTCCTGTAAACAATCTCAAACCAGCAAAGTTAACCAACAAAGGTTAACACCCAAACTTCTAGCTTGCCTTACATTTTTATAGGATCCTAGTGTTGAGCACTGTCTATCTATATTAGGGAGAGCTTTATGCAAATTTCTATGAATATTAAGTCCTCCAGGGTGGTTTATGCAGATTAGTGCCGCTTTATGAATTCTGGGTAATGCTTGGCAATTGACCATTATTCATTCAAAATCATTGATGGTGTATGACCGATGTTGAATTCTTTTACCATTGATAGAGAAGAACCAGATGGTTTCAGTGCTACTGATTTTATTCCCCCTCATAATGTTAGGGCACAGAGCTTAGAAACCTCACGGGCTTCAAGTAGCATGCAATTTATTTTACAGTAATGCATGGGTCACCATCCATGGTTATCTGACAGATGCTTTTGTACCATCAAGGGATGACCCACTAACGGCCATCCCTAGTTCTGCTGTTAGCCAAAGACTGACTCTGCATTGGCTGGCTATTGATGGTCAACAACCAATAGTAGATGGTTGTGTCATTGAGAGTGGAGACCTAATGCTTTTCCACTTGGTGATTGGAGACAGCCCAGCACCCTAGTTATGACTGGTCCACAGTCACCTTTTTAATACAGCAGTCATTTCTCTGCTGTTTATTGTTTTATGTTTTCAAGAGTGGAGTACCAATGTTTTATTCAACAACTATGGTACAAAGAGCCACTCTTTGTTTATCTGTTTTTACAACCATTGCTGGGACTATCTACAGGTCTCCTGTAAACAATCTTAAACCAACAAAGGTTAATACCCAAACCTCTAGCTTGCCTTACATTTTTATAGGATCCTAGTGTTGAGCACTGTCTATCTATATTAGGGAGAGCTTTATGCAAATTTCTATGAATATTAAGTCCTCCTGGGTGGTTTATGCAGATTAGTGCCCCTTTATGAATTCTGGGTAATGCTTGGCAATCGACCATTATTCATTCAAAATCATTGATGGTCTATGACCGATGTTGAATTCTTTTACCATTGATAGAGAAGAACCAGATGGTTTCCCGCCATCGATTGTTCAGTGCTACTGATTTTATTCCCCCTCATAATGTTAGGGCACAGAGCTTAGAAACCTCACGGGCTTCAAGTAGCATGCAATTTATTTTACAGTAATGCATGGGTCACCATCCATGGTTATCTGACAGATGCTTTTGTACCATCAAGGGATGACCCACTAACGGCCATCCCTAGTTCTGCTGTTAGCCAAAGACTGACTCTGCATTGGCTGGCTATTGATAGTCAACAACCAATAGTAGATGGTTGTGTCATTGAGAGTGGAGACCTAATGTTTTTCCACTTGGTGATTGGACACAGCCCAGCACCCTAGTTATGACTGGTCCACAGTCACCTTTTTAATACAGCAGTCATTTCTCTGCTGTTTATTGTTTTATGCTATCGAGAGTGGAATACCAATGTTTTATTCAACAACTATGGTACAAAGAGCCACTCTTTGTTTATCTATTTTTATAACCATTGCTGGGACTATCTACAGATCTCCTGTAAACAATCTCAAACCAGCAAAGTTAACCAACAAAGGTTAACACCCAAACTTCTAGCTTGCCTTACATTTTTATAGGATCCTAGTGTTGAGCACTGTCTATCTATATTAGGGAGAGCTTTATGCAAATTTCTATGAATATTAAGTCCTCCCGGATGGTTTATGCAGATTAGTGCCCCTTTATGAATTCTGGGTAATGCTTGGCAATCGACCATTATTCATTCAAAATCATTGATCGTCTATGACCGATGTTGAATTCTTTTACCATTGATAGAGAAGAACCAGATGGTTTCCCGCCATCGATTGTTCAGTGCTACTGATTTTATTCCCCCTCATAATGTTAGGGCACAGAGCTTAGAAAACTCACGGGCTTCAAGTAGCATGCAATTTATTTTACAGTAATGCATGGATCACCATCCATGGTTATCTGACAGATGCTTTTGTACCATCAAGGGATGACCCACTAACGGCCCTCCCTAGTTCTGCTGTTAGCCAAAGACTGATTCTGCATTGGCTGGCTATTGATGGTCAACAACCAATAGTAGATGGTTGTGTCATTGAGAGTGGAGACCTAATGCTTTTCCACTTGGTGATTGGACACAGCCCAGCACCCTAGTTATGACTGGTCCACAGTCACCTTTTTAATACAGCAGTCATTTCTCTGCTGTTTATTGTTTTATGCTATCGAGAGTGGAGTACCAATGTTTTATTCAACAACTATGGTACAAAGAGCCACTCTTTGTTTATCTATTTTTATAACCATTGCTAGGACTATCTACAAGTCTCCTGTAAACAATCTCAAACCAGCAAAGTTAACCAACAAAGGTTAACACCCAAACTTCTAGCTTGCCTTACATTTTTATAGGATCCTAGTGTTGAGCACTGTCTATCTATATTAGGGAGAGCTTTATGCAAATTTCTATGAATATTAAGTCCTCCAGGGTGGTTTATGCAGATTAGTGCCGCTTTATGAATTCTGGGTAATGCTTGGCAATTGACCATTATTCATTCAAAATCATTGATGGTGTATGACCGATGTTGAATTCTTTTACCATTGATAGAGAAGAACCAGATGGTTTCAGTGCTACTGATTTTATTCCCCCTCATAATGTTAGGGCACAGAGCTTAGAAACCTCACGGGCTTCAAGTAGCATGCAATTTATTTTACAGTAATGCATGGGTCACCATCCATGGTTATCTGACAGATGCTTTTGTACCATCAAGGGATGACCCACTAACGGCCATCCCTAGTTCTGCTGTTAGCCAAAGACTGACTCTGCATTGGCTGGCTATTGATGGTCAACAACCAATAGTAGATGGTTGTGTCATTGAGAGTGGAGACCTAATGCTTTTCCACTTGGTGATTGGAGACAGCCCAGCACCCTAGTTATGACTGGTCCACAGTCACCTTTTTAATACAGCAGTCATTTCTCTGCTGTTTATTGTTTTATGTTTTCAAGAGTGGAGTACCAATGTTTTATTCAACAACTATGGTACAAAGAGCCACTCTTTGTTTATCTGTTTTTACAACCATTGCTGGGACTATCTACAGGTCTCCTGTAAACAATCTTAAACCAACAAAGGTTAATACCCAAACCTCTAGCTTGCCTTACATTTTTATAGGATCCTAGTGTTGAGCACTGTCTATCTATATTAGGGAGAGCTTTATGCAAATTTCTATGAATATTAAGTCCTCCTGGGTGGTTTATGCAGATTAGTGCCCCTTTATGAATTCTGGGTAATGCTTGGCAATCGACCATTATTCATTCAAAATCATTGATGGTCTATGACCGATGTTGAATTCTTTTACCATTGATAGAGAAGAACCAGATGGTTTCCCGCCATCGATTGTTCAGTGCTACTGATTTTATTCCCCCTCATAATGTTAGGGCACAGAGCTTAGAAACCTCACGGGCTTCAAGTAGCATGCAATTTATTTTACAGTAATGCATGGGTCACCATCCATGGTTATCTGACAGATGCTTTTGTACCATCAAGGGATGACCCACTAACGGCCATCCCTAGTTCTGCTGTTAGCCAAAGACTGACTCTGCATTGGCTGGCTATTGATAGTCAACAACCAATAGTAGATGGTTGTGTCATTGAGAGTGGAGACCTAATGTTTTTCCACTTGGTGATTGGACACAGCCCAGCACCCTAGTTATGACTGGTCCACAGTCACCTTTTTAATACAGCAGTCATTTCTCTGCTGTTTATTGTTTTATGCTATCGAGAGTGGAATACCAATGTTTTATTCAACAACTATGGTACAAAGAGCCACTCTTTGTTTATCTATTTTTATAACCATTGCTGGGACTATCTACAGGTCTCCTGTAAACAATCTCAAACCAGCAAAGTTAACCAACAAAGGTTAACACCCAAACTTCTAGCTTGCCTTACATTTTTATAGGATCCTAGTGTTGAGCACTGTCTATCTATATTAGGGAGAGCTTTATGCAAATTTCTATGAATATTAAGTCCTCCCGGATGGTTTATGCAGATTAGTGCCCCTTTATGAATTCTGGGTAATGCTTGGCAATCGACCATTATTCATTCAAAATCATTGATCGTCTATGACCGATGTTGAATTCTTTTACCATTGATAGAGAAGAACCAGATGGTTTCCCGCCATCGATTGTTCAGTGCTACTGATTTTATTCCCCCTCATAATGTTAGGGCACAGAGCTTAGAAACCTCACGGGCTTCAAGTAGCATGCAATTTATTTTACAGTAATGCATGGATCACCATCCATGGTTATCTGACAGATGCTTTTGTACCATCAAGGGATGACCCACTAACGGCCCTCCCTAGTTCTGCTGTTAGCCAAAGACTGATTCTGCATTGGCTGGCTATTGATGGTCAACAACCAATAGTAGATGGTTGTGTCATTGAGAGTGGAGACCTAATGCTTTTCCACTTGGTGATTGGACACAGCCCAGCACCCTAGTTATGACTGGTCCACAGTCACCTTTTTAATACAGCAGTCATTTCTCTGCTGTTTATTGTTTTATGCTATCGAGAGTGGAGTACCAATGTTTTATTCAACAACTATGGTACAAAGAGCCACTCTTTGTTTATCTATTTTTATAACCATTGCTAGGACTATATACAAGTCTCCTGTAAACAATCTCAAACCAGCAAAGTTAACCAACAAAGGTTAACACCCAAACTTCTAGCTTGCCTTACATTTTTATAGGATCCTAGTGTTGAGCACTGTCTATCTATATTAGGGAGAGCTTTATGCAAATTTCTATGAATATTAAGTCCTCCTGGGTGGTTTATGCAGATTAGTGCCCCTTTATGAATTCTGGGTAATGCTTGGCAATCGACCATTATTCATTCAAAATCATTGATGGTGTATGACCGATGTTGAATTCTTTTACCATTGATAGAGTAGAACCAGATGGTTTCAGTGCTACTGATTTTATTCCCCCTCATAATGTTAGGGCACAGAGCTTAGAAACCTCACGGGCTTCAAGTAGCATGCAATTTATTTTACAGTAATGCATGGATCACCATCCATGGTTATCTGACAGATGCTTTTGTACCATCAAGGGATGACCCACTAACGGCCATCCCTAGTTCTGCTGTTAGCCAAAGACTGACTCTGCATTGGCTGGCTATTGATGGTCAACAACCAATAGTAGATGGTTGTGTCATTGAGAGTGGAGACCTAATGCTTTTCCACTTCGTGATTGGACACAGCCCAGCACCCTAGTTATGATTGGTCCACAGTCACCTTTTTAATACAGCAGTCATTTCTCTGCTGTTTATTGTTTTATGTTTTCAAGAGTGGAGTACCAATGTTTTATTCAACAACTATGGTACAAAGAGCCACTCTTTGTTTATCTGTTTTTATAACCATTGCTGGGACTATCTACAGGTCTCCTGTAAACAATCTTAAACCAACAAAGGTTAATACCCAAACCTCTAGCTTGCCTTACATTTTTATAGGATCCTAGTGTTGAGCACTGTCTATCTATATTAGGGAGAGCTTTATGCAAATTTCTATGAATATTAAGTCCTCCCGGGTGGTTTATGTAGATTAGTGCCCCTTTATGAATTCTGGGTAATGCTTGGCAATCGACCATTATTCATTCAAAATCATTGATGGTCTATGACCGATGTTGAATTCTTTTACCATTGATAGAGAAGAACCAGATGGTTTCCCGCCATCGATTGTTCAGTGCTACTGATTTTATTCCCCCTCATAATGTTAGGGCACAGAGCTTAGAAACCTCACGGGCTTCAAGTAGCATGCAATTTATTTTACAGTAATGCATGGGTCACCATCCATGGTTATCTGACAGATGCTTTTGTACCATCAAGGGATGACCCACTAACGGCCATCCCTAGTTCTGCTGTTAGCCAAAGACTGACTCTGCATTGGCTGGCTATTGATGGTCAACAACCAATAGTAGATGGTTGTGTCATTGAGAGTGGAGACCTAATGCTTTTCCACTTGGTGATTGGACACAGTTATGACTGGTCCACAGTCATCTTTTTAATACAGCAGTCATTTCTCTGCTGTTTATTGTTTTATGCTATCGAGAGTGGAGTACCAGTGTTTTATTCAACAACTATGGTACAAAGAGCCACTCTTTGTTTATCTATTTTTATAACCATTGCTAGGACTATCTACAGGTCTCCTGTAAACAATCTCAAACCAGCAAAGTAAACCAACAAAGGTTAACACCCAAACTTCTAGCTTGCCTTACATTTTTATAGGATCCTAGTGTTGAGCACTGTCTATCTATATTAGGGAGAGCTTTATGCAAATTTCTATGAATATTAAGTCCTCCAGGGTGGTTTATGCAGATTAGTGCCCCTTTATGAATTCTGGGTAATGCTTGGCAATCGACCATTATTCATTCAAAATCATTGATGGTGTATGACCGATGTTGAATTCTTTTACCATTGATAGAGAAGAACCAGATGGTTTCAGTGCTACTGATTTTATTCCCCCTCATAATGTTAGGGCACAGAGCTTAGAAACCTCACGGGCTTCAAGTAGCATGCAATTTATTTTACAGTAATGCATGGGTCACCATCCATGGTTATCTGACAGATGCTTTTGTACCATCAAGGGATGACCCACTAACGGCCATCCCTAGTTCTGCTGTTAGCCAAAGACTGACTCTGCATTGGCTGGCTATTGATGGTCAACAACCAATAGTAGATGGTTGTGTCATTGAGAGTGGAGACCTAATGCTTTTCCACTTGGTGATTGGACACAGCCCAGCACCCTAGTTATGACTGGTCCACAGTCACCTTTTTAATACAGCAGTCATTTCTCTGCTGTTTATTGTTTTATGTTTTCAAGAGTGGAGTACCAATGTTTTATTCAACAACTATGGTACAAAGAGCCACTCTTTGTTTATCTGTTTTTACAACCATTGCTGGGACTATCTACAGGTCTCCTGTAAACAATCTTAAACCAACAAACATTATTACCCAAACCTCTAGCTTGCCTTACATTTTTATAGGATCCTAGTGTTGAGCACTGTCTATCTATATTAGGGAGAGCTTTATGCAAATTTCTATGAATATTAAGTCCTCCTGGGTGGTTTATGCAGATTAGTGCCCCTTTATGAATTCTGGGTAATGCTTGGCAATCGACCATTATTCATTCAAAATCATTGATGGTCTATGACCGATGTTGAATTCTTTTACCATTGATAGAGAAGAACCAGATGGTTTCCCGCCATCGATTGTTCAGTGCTACTGATTTTATTCCCCCTCATAATGTTAGGGCACAGAGCTTAGAAACCTCACGGGCTTCAAGTAGCATGCAATTTATTTTACAGTAATGCATGGGTCACCATCCATGGTTATCTGACAGATGCTTTTGTACCATCAAGGGATGACCCACTAACGGCCATCCCTAGTTCTGCTGTTAGCCAAAGACTGACTCTGCATTGGCTGGCTATTGATGGTCAACAACCAATAGTAGATGGTTGTGTCATTGAGAGTGGAGACCTAATGCTTTTCCACTTGGTGATTGGACACAGTTATGACTGGTCCACAGTCATCTTTTTAATACAGCAGTCATTTCTCTGCTGTTTATTGTTTTATGCTATCGAGAGTGGAGTACCAGTGTTTTATTCAACAACTATGGTACAAAGAGCCACTCTTTGTTTATCTATTTTTATAACCATTGCTAGGACTATCTACAGGTCTCCTGTAAACAATCTCAAACCAGCAAAGTAAACCAACAAAGGTTAACACCCAAACTTCTAGCTTGCCTTACATTTTTATAGGATCCTAGTGTTGAGCACTGTCTATCTATATTAGGGAGAGCTTTATGCAAATTTCTATGAATATTAAGTCCTCCAGGGTGGTTTATGCAGATTAGTGCCGCTTTATGAATTCTGGGTAATGCTTGGCAATTGACCATTATTCATTCAAAATCATTGATGGTGTATGACCGATGTTGAATTATTTTACCATTGATAGAGAAGAACCAGATGGTTTCAGTGCTACTGATTTTATTCCCCCTCATAATGTTAGGGCACAGAGCTTAGAAACCTCACGGGCTTCAAGTAGCATGCAATTTATTTTACAGTAATGCATGGGTCACCATCCATGGTTATCTGACAGAAGCTTTTGTACCATCAAGGGATGACCCACTAACGGCCATCCCTAGTTCTGCTGTTAGCCAAAGACTGACTCTGCATTGGCTGGCTATTGATGGTCAACAACCAATAGTAGATGGTTGTGTCATTGAGAGTGGAGACCTAATGCTTTTCCACTTGGTGATTGGACACAGCCCAGCACCCTAGTTATGACTGGTCCACAGTCACCTTTTTAATACAGCAGTCATTTCTCTGCTGTTTATTGTTTTATGTTTTCAAGAGTGGAGTATCAATGTTTTATTCAACAACTATGGTACAAAGAGCCACTCTTTGTTTATCTGTTTTTACAACCATTGCTGGGACTATCTACAGGTCTCCTGTAAACAATCTTAAACCAACAAACGTTATTACCCAAACCTCTAGCTTGCCTTACATTTTTATAGGATCCTAGTGTTGAGCACTGTCTATCTATATTAGGGAGAGCTTTATGCAAATTTCTATGAATATTAAGTCCTCCAGGGTGGTTTATGCAGATTAGTGCCCCTTTATGAATTCTGGGTAATGCTTGGCAATCGACCATTATTCATTCAAAATCATTGATGGTCTATGACCGATGTTGAATTCTTTTACCATTGATAGAGAAGAACCAGATGGTTTCCCGCCATCGATTGTTCAGTGCTACTGATTTTATTCCCCCTCATAATGTTAGGGCACAGAGCTTAGAAACCTCACGGGCTTCAAGTAGCATGCAATTTATTTTACAGTAATGCATGGGTCACCATCCATGGTTATCTGACAGATGCTTTTGTACCATCAAGGGATGACCCACTAACGGCCATCCCTAGTTCTGCTGTTAGCCAAAGACTGACTCTGCATTGGCTGGCTATTGATGGTCAACAACCAATAGTAGATGGTTGTGTCATTGAGAGTGGAGACCTAATGCTTTTCCACTTGGTGATTGGACACAGCCCAGCACCCTAGTTATGACTGGTCCACAGTCACCTTTTTAATACAGCAATCATTTCTCTGCTGTTTATTGTTTTATGCTATCGAGAGTGGAATACCAATGTTTTATTCAACAACTATGGTACAAAGAGCCACTCTTTGTTTATCTATTTTTATAACCATTGCTGGGACTATCTACAGGTCTCCTGTAAACAATCTCAAACCAGCAAAGTTAACCAACAAAGGTTAACACCCAAACTTCTAGCTTGCCTTACATTTTTATAGGATCCTAGTGTTGAGCACTGTCTATCTATATTAGGGAGAGCTTTATGCAAATTTCTATGAATATTAAGTCCTCCTGGGTGGTTTATGCAGATTAGTGCCCCTTTATGAATTCTGGGTAATGCTTGGCAATCGACCATTATTCATTCAAAATCATTGATGGTCTATGACCGATGTTGAATTCTTTTACCATTGATAGAGAAGAACCAGATGGTTTCCCGCCATCGATTGTTCAGTGCTACTGATTTTATTCCCCCTCATAATGTTAGGGCACAGAGCTTAGAAAACTCACGGGCTTCAAGTAGCATGCAATTTATTTTACAGTAATGCATGGATCACCATCCATGGTTATCTGACAGATGCTTTTGTACCATCAAGGGATGACCCACTAACGGCCATCCCTAGTTCTGCTGTTAGCCAAAGACTGACTCTGCATTGGCTGGCTATTGATGGTTAGCAACCAATAGTAGATGGTTGTGTCATTGAGAGTGGAGACCTAATGCTTTTCCACTTGGTGATTGGACACAGCCCAGCACCCTAGTTATGACTGGTCCACAGCCACCTTTTTAATACAGCAGTCATTTCTCTGCTGTTTATTGTTTTATGCTATCGAGAGTGGAATACCAATGTTTTATTCAACAACTATGGTACAAAGAGCCACTCTTTGTTTATCTATTTTTATAACTGTTGCTGGGACTATCTACAGGTCTCCTGTAAACAATCTTAAACCAACAAACGTTATTACCCAAACCTCTAGCTTGCCTTACATTTTTATAGGATCCTAGTGTTGAGCACTGTCTATCTATATTAGGGAGAGCTTTATGCAAATTTCTATGAATATTAAGTCCTCCAGGGTGGTTTATGCAGATTAGTGCCCCTTTATGAATTCTGGGTAATGCTTGGCAATCGACCATTATTCATTCAAAATCATTGATGGTCTATGACCGATGTTGAATTCTTTTACCATTGATAGAGAAGAACCAGATGGTTTCCCGCCATCGATTGTTCAGTGCTACTGATTTTATTCCCCCTCATAATGTTAGGGCACAGAGCTTAGAAACCTCACGGCTTCAAGTAGCATGCAATTTATTTTACAGTAATGCATGGGTCACCATCCATGGTTATCTGACAGATGCTTTTGTACTATCAAGGGATGACCCACTAACGGCCATCCCTAGTTCTGCTGTTAGCCAAAGACTGACTCTGCATTGGCTAGCTATTGATGGTCAACAACCAATAGTAGATGGTTGTGTCATTGAGAGTGGAGACCTAATGCTTTTCCACTTGGTGATTGGACACAGCCCAGCACCCTAGTTATGACTGGTCCACAGTCACCTTTTTAATACAGCAGTCATTTCTCTGCTGTCTATTGTTTTACGCTATCGAGAGTGGAATACCAATGTTTTATTCAACAACTATGGTACAAAGAGCAACTCTTTGTTTATCTATTTTTAAAACCATTGCTGGTACTATCTACAGGTCTCCTGTAAACAATCTCAAACCAGCAAAGTTAACCAACAAAGGTTAACACCCAAACTTCTAGCTTGCCTTACATTTTTATAGGATCCTAGTGTTGAGCACTGTCTATCTATATTAGGGAGAGCTTTATGCAAATTTCTATGAATATTAAGTCCTCCTGGGTGGTTTATGCAGATTAGTGCCCCTTTATGAATTCTGGGTAATGCTTGGCAATCGACCATTATTCATTCAAAATCATTGATGGTCTATGACCGATGTTGAATTCTTTTACCATTGATAGAGAAGAACCAGATGGTTTCCCGCCATCGATTGTTCAGTGCTACTGATTTTATTCCCCCTCATAATGTTAGGGCACAGAGCTTAGAAAACTCACGGGCTTCAAGTAACATGCAATTTATTTTACAGTAATGCATGGATCACCATCCATGGTTATCTGACAGATGCTTTTGTACCATCAAGGGATGACCCACTAACGGCCATCCCTAGTTCTGCTGTTAGCCAAAGACTGACTCTGCATTGGCTGGCTATTGATGGTCAACAACCAATAGTAGATGGTTGTGTCATTGAGAGTGGAGACCTAATGCTTTTCCACTTGGTGATTGGACACAGCCCAGCACCCTAGTTATGATTGGTCCACAGTCACCTTTTTAATACAGCAGTCATTTCTCTGCTGTTTATTGTTTTATGTTTTCAAGAGTGGAGTACCAATGTTTTATTCAACAACTATGGTACAAAGAGCCACTCTTTGTTTATCTATTTTTATAACCATTGCTGGGACTATCTACAGGTCTCCTGTAAACAATCTCAAACCAGCAAAGTTAACCAACAAAGGTTAACACCCAAACTTCTAGCTTGCCTTACATTTTTATAGGATCCTAGTGTTGAGCACTGTCTATCTATATTAGGGAGAGCTTTATGCAAATTTCTATGAATATTAAGTCCTCCTGGGTGGTTTATGCAGATTAGTGCCCCTTTATGAATTCTGGGTAATGCTTGGCAATCGACCATTATTCATTCAAAATCATTGATGGTGTATGACCGATGTTGAATTCTTTTACCATTGATAGAGTAGAACCAGATGGTTTCAGTGCTACTGATTTTATTCCCCCTCATAATGTTAGGGCACAGAGCTTAGAAACCTCACGGGCTTCAAGTAGCATGCAATTTATTTTACAGTAATGCATGGATCACCATCCATGGTTATCTGACAGATGCTTTTGTACCATCAAGGGATGACCCACTAACGGCCATCCCTAGTTCTGCTGTTAGCCAAAGACTGACTCTGCATTGGCTGGCTATTGATGGTCAACAACCAATAGTAGATGGTTGTGTCATTGAGAGTGGAGACCTAATGCTTTTCCACTTCGTGATTGGACACAGCCCAGCACCCTAGTTATGATTGGTCCACAGTCACCTTTTTAATACAGCAGTCATTTCTCTGCTGTTTATTGTTTTATGTTTTCAAGAGTGGAGTACCAATGTTTTATTCAACAACTATGGTACAAAGAGCCACTCTTTGTTTATCTGTTTTTATAACCATTGCTGGGACTATCTACAGGTCTCCTGTAAACAATCTTAAACCAACAAAGGTTAATACCCAAACCTCTAGCTTGCCTTACATTTTTATAGGATCCTAGTGTTGAGCACTGTCTATCTATATTAGGGAGAGCTTTATGCAAATTTCTATGAATATTAAGTCCTCCCGGGTGGTTTATGTAGATTAGTGCCCCTTTATGAATTCTGGGTAATGCTTGGCAATCGACCATTATTCATTCAAAATCATTGATGGTCTATGACCGATGTTGAATTCTTTTACCATTGATAGAGAAGAACCAGATGGTTTCCCGCCATCGATTGTTCAGTGCTACTGATTTTATTCCCCCTCATAATGTTAGGGCACAGAGCTTAGAAACCTCACGGGCTTCAAGTAGCATGCAATTTATTTTACAGTAATGCATGGGTCACCATCCATGGTTATCTGACAGATGCTTTTGTACCATCAAGGGATGACCCACTAACGGCCATCCCTAGTTCTGCTGTTAGCCAAAGACTGACTCTGCATTGGCTGGCTATTGATGGTCAACAACCAATAGTAGATGGTTGTGTCATTGAGAGTGGAGACCTAATGCTTTTCCACTTGGTGATTGGACACAGTTATGACTGGTCCACAGTCATCTTTTTAATACAGCAGTCATTTCTCTGCTGTTTATTGTTTTATGCTATCGAGAGTGGAGTACCAGTGTTTTATTCAACAACTATGGTACAAAGAGCCACTCTTTGTTTATCTATTTTTATAACCATTGCTAGGACTATCTACAGGTCTCCTGTAAACAATCTCAAACCAGCAAAGCAAACCAACAAAGGTTAACACCCAAACTTCTAGCTTGCCTTACATTTTTATAGGATCCTAGTGTTGAGCACTGTCTATCTATATTAGGGAGAGCTTTATGCAAATTTCTATGAATATTAAGTCCTCCTGGGTGGTTTATGCAGATTAGTGCCCCTTTATGAATTCTGGGTAATGCTTGGCAATCGACCATTATTCATTCAAAATCATTGATGGTGTATGACCGATGTTGAATTCTTTTACCATTGATAGAGAAGAACCAGATGGTTTCAGTGCTACTGATTTTATTCCCCCTCATAATGTTAGGGCACAGAGCTTAGAAACCTCACGGGCTTCAAGTAGCATGCAATTTATTTTACAGTAATGCATGGGTCACCATCCATGGTTATCTGACAGATGCTTTTGTACCATCAAGGGATGACCCACTAACGGCCATCCCTAGTTCTGCTGTTAGCCAAAGACTGACTCTGCATTGGCTGGCTATTGATGGTCAACAACCAATAGTAGATGGTTGTGTCATTGAGAGTGGAGACCTAATGCTTTTCCACTTGGTGATTGGACACAGCCCAGCACCCTAGTTATGACTGGTCCACAGTCACCTTTTTAATACAGCAGTCATTTCTCTGCTGTTTATTGTTTTATGTTTTCAAGAGTGGAGTACCAATGTTTTATTCAACAACTATGGTACAAAGAGCCACTCTTTGTTTATCTGTTTTTACAACCATTGCTGGGACTATCTACAGGTCTCCTGTAAACAATCTTAAACCAACAAACATTATTACCCAAACCTCTAGCTTGCCTTACATTTTTATAGGATCCTAGTGTTGAGCACTGTCTATCTATATTAGGGAGAGCTTTATGCAAATTTCTATGAATATTAAGTCCTCCTGGGTGGTTTATGCAGATTAGTGCCCCTTTATGAATTCTGGGTAATGCTTGGCAATCGACCATTATTCATTCAAAATCATTGATGGTCTATGACCGATGTTGAATTCTTTTACCATTGATAGAGAAGAACCAGATGGTTTCCCGCCATCGATTGTTCAGTGCTACTGATTTTATTCCCCCTCATAATGTTAGGGCACAGAGCTTAGAAACCTCACGGGCTTCAAGTAGCATGCAATTTATTTTACAGTAATGCATGGGTCACCATCCATGGTTATCTGACAGATGCTTTTGTACCATCAAGGGATGACCCACTAACGGCCATCCCTAGTTCTGCTGTTAGCCAAAGACTGACTCTGCATTGGCTGGCTATTGATGGTCAACAACCAATAGTAGATGGTTGTGTCATTGAGAGTGGAGACCTAATGCTTTTCCACTTGGTGATTGGACACAGCCCAGCACCCTAGTTATGACTGGTCCACAGTCACCTTTTTAATACAGCAGTCATTTCTCTGCTGTCTATTGTTTTACGCTATCGAGAGTGGAATACCAATGTTTTATTCAACAACTATGGTACAAAGAGCAACTCTTTGTTTATCTATTTTTAAAACCATTGCTGGTACTATCTACAGGTCTCCTGTAAACAATCTCAAACCAGCAAAGTTAACCAACAAAGGTTAACACCCAAACTTCTAGCTTGCCTTACATTTTTATAGGATCCTAGTGTTGAGCACTGTCTATCTATATTAGGGAGAGCTTTATGCAAATTTCTATGAATATTAAGTCCTCCTGGGTGGTTTATGCAGATTAGTGCCGCTTTATGAATTCTGGGTAATGCTTGGCAATTGACCATTATTTATTCAAAATCATTGATGGTGTATGACCGATGTTGAATTCTTTTACCATTGATAGAGAAGAACCAGATGGTTTCCTGCCATCGATTGTTCAGTGCTACTGATTTTATTCCCCCTCATAGTGTTAGGGCACAGAGCTTAGAAACCTCACCGGGCTCCAAGTAGCATGCAATTCATTTTACAGTAATGCATGGATCACCATCCATGGTTATCTGACAGATGCTTTTGTACCATCAAGGGATGACCCACTAATGGCCATCCCTAGTTCTGCTGTTAGCCAAAGACTGACTCTGCATTGGCTGGCTATTGATGGTCAACAACCAATAGTAGATGGTTGTGTCATTGAGAGTGGAGACCTAATGCTTTTCCACTTGGTGATTGGACACAGCCCAGCACCCTAGTTATGATTGGTCCACAGTCACCTTTTTAATACAGCAGTCATTTCTCTGCTGTTTATTGTTTTATGTTTTCAAGAGTGGAGTACCAATGTTTTATTCAACAACTATGGTACAAAGAGCCACTCTTTGTTTATCTGTTTTTACAACCATTGCTGGGACTATCTACAGGTCTCCTGTAAACAATCTTAAACCAACAAAGGCTAATACCCAGACCTCTAGCTTGCCTTACATTTTTATAGGATCCTAGTGTTGAGCACTGTCTATCTATATTAGGGAGAGCTTTATGCAAATTTCTATGAATATTAAGTCCTCCTGGGTGGTTTATGCAGATTAGTGCCCCTTTATGAATTCTGGGTAATGCTTGGCAATCGACCATTATTCATTCAAAATCATTGATGGTCTATGACCGATGTTGAATTATTTTACCATTGATAGAGAAGAACCAGATGGTTTCAGTGCTACTGATTTTATTCCCCCTCATAATGTTAGGGCACAGAGCTTAGAAACCTCACGGGCTTCAAGTAGCATGCAATTTATTTTACAGTAATGCATGGGTCACCATCCATGGTTATCTGACAGATGCTTTTGTACCATCAAGGGATGACCCACTAACGGCCATCCCTAGTTCTGCTGTTAGCCAAAGACTGACTCTGCATTGGCTGGCTATTGATGGTCAACAACCAATAGTAGATGGTTGTGTCATTGAGAGTGGAGACCTAATGCTTTTCCACTTGGTGATTGGACACAGCCCAGCACCCTAGTTATGACTGGTCCACAGTCACCTTTTTAATACAGCAGTCATTTCTCTGCTGTTTATTGTTTTATGTTTTCAAGAGTGGAGTATCAATGTTTTATTCAACAACTATGGTACAAAGAGCCACTCTTTGTTTATCTGTTTTTACAACCATTGCTGGGACTATCTACAGGTCTCCTGTAAACAATCTTAAACCAACAAACGTTATTACCCAAACCTCTAGCTTGCCTTACATTTTTATAGGATCCTAGTGTTGAGCACTGTCTATCTATATTAGGGAGAGCTTTATGCAAATTTCTATGAATATTAAGTCCTCCTGGGTGGTTTATGCAGATTAGTGCCCCTTTATGAATTCTGGGTAATGCTTGGCAATCGACCATTATTCATTCAAAATCATTGATGGTCTATGACCGATGTTGAATTCTTTTACCATTGATAGAGAAGAACCAGATGGTTTCCCGCCATCGATTGTTCAGTGCTACTGATTTTATTCCCCCTCATAATGTTAGGGCACAGAGCTTAGAAACCTCACGGCTTCAAGTAGCATGCAATTTATTTTACAGTAATGCATGGGTCACCATCCATGGTTATCTGACAGATGCTTTTGTACCATCAAGGGATGACCCACTAACGGCCATCCCTAGTTCTGCTGTTAGCCAAAGACTGACTCTGCATTGGCTAGCTATTGATGGTCAACAACCAATAGTAGATGGTTGTGTCATTGAGAGTGGAGACCTAATGCTTTTCCACTTGGTGATTGGACACAGCCCAGCACCCTAGTTATGACTGGTCCACAGTCACCTTTTTAATACAGCAGTCATTTCTCTGCTGTCTATTGTTTTACGCTATCGAGAGTGGAATACCAATGTTTTATTCAACAACTATGGTACAAAGAGCAACTCTTTGTTTATCTATTTTTAAAACCATTGCTGGTACTATCTACAGGTCTCCTGTAAACAATCTCAAACCAGCAACATTAACCAACAAAGGTTAACACCCAAACTTCTAGCTTGCCTTACATTTTTATAGGATCCTAGTGTTGAGCACTGTCTATCTATATTAGGGAGAGCTTTATGCAAATTTCTATGAATATTAAGTCCTCCTGGGTGGTTTATGCAGATTAGTGCCGCTTTATGAATTCTGGGTAATGCTTGGCAATCGACCATTATTCATTCAAAATCATTGATGGTGTATGACCGATGTTGAATTCTTTTACCATTGATAGAGAAGAACCAGATGGTTTCCTGCCATCGATTGTTCAGTGCTACTGATTTTATTCCCCCTCATAGTGTTAGGGCACAGAGCTTAGAAACCTCACCGGGCTCCAAGTAGCATGCAATTCATTTTACAGTAATGCATGGATCACCATCCATGGTTATCTGACAGATGCTTTTGTACCATCAAGGGATGACCCACTAATGGCCATCCCTAGTTCTGCTGTTAGCCAAAGACTGACTCTGCATTGGCTGGCTATTGATGGTCAACAACCAATAGTAGATGGTTGTGTCATTGAGAGTGGAGACCTAATGCTTTTCCACTTGGTGATTGGACACAGCCCAGCACCCTAGTTATGATTGGTCCACAGTCACCTTTTTAATACAGCAGTCATTTCTCTGCTGTTTATTGTTTTATGTTTTCAAGAGTGGAGTACCAATGTTTTATTCAACAACTATGGTACAAAGAGCCACTCTTTGTTTATCTGTTTTTACAACCATTGCTGGGACTATCTACAGGTCTCCTGTAAACAATCTTAAACCAACAAAGGCTAATACCCAGACCTCTAGCTTGCCTTACATTTTTATAGGATCCTAGTGTTGAGCACTGTCTATCTATATTAGGGAGAGCTTTATGCAAATTTCTATGAATATTAAGTCCTCCTGGGTGGTTTATGCAGATTAGTGCCCCTTTATGAATTCTGGGTAATGCTTGGCAATCGACCATTATTCATTCAAAATCATTGATGGTCTATGACCGATGTTGAATTCTTTTACCATTGATAGAGAAGAACCAGATGGTTTCCCGCCATCGATTGTTCAGTGCTACTGATTTTATTCCCCCTCATAATGTTAGGGCACAGAGCTTAGAAAACTCACGGGCTTCAAGTAGCATGCAATTTATTTTACAGTAATGCATGGGTCACCATCCATGGTTATCTGACAGATGCTTTTGTACCATCAAGGGATGACCCACTAACGGCCATCCCTAGTTCTGCTGTTAGCCAAAGACTGACTCTGCATTGGCTGGCTATTGATGGTCAACAACCAATAGTAGATGGTTGTGTCATTGAGAGTGGAGACCTAATGCTTTTCCACTTGGTGATTGGACACAGCCCAGCACCCTAGTTATGGCTGGTCCACAGTCACCTTTTTAATACAGCAGTCATTTCTCTGCTGTTTATTGTTTTATGCTATCGAGAGTGGAGTACCAATGTTTTATTCAACAACTATGGTACAAAGAGCCACTCTTTGTTTATCTATTTTTATAACCATTGCTGGGACTATCTACAGGTCTCCTGTAAACAATCTCAAACCAGCAAAGTTAACCAACAAAGGTTAACACCCAAACTTCTAGCTTGCCTTACATTTTTATAGGATCCTAGTGTTGAGCACTGTCTATCTATATTAGGGAGAGCTTTATGCAAATTTCTATGAATATTAAGTCCTCCTGGGTGGTTTATGCAGATTAGTGCCCCTTTATGAATTCTGGGTAATGCTTGGCAATCGACCATTATTCATTCAAAATCATTGATGGTCTATGACCGATGTTGAATTCTTTTACCATTGATAGAGAAGAACCAGATGGTTTCCTGCCATCGATTGTTCAGTGCTACTGATTTTATTCCCCCTCATAGTGTTAGGGCACAGAGCTTAGAAACCTCACCGGGCTCCAAGTAGCATGCAATTCATTTTACAGTAATGCATGGATCACCATCCATGGTTATCTGACAGATGCTTTTGTACCATCAAGGGATGACCCACTAATGGCCATCCCTAGTTCTGCTGTTAGCCAAAGACTGACTCTGCATTGGCTGGCTATTGATGGTCAACAACCAATAGTAGATGGTTGTGTCATTGAGAGTGGAGACCTAATGCTTTTCCACTTGGTGATTGGACACAGCCCAGCACCCTAGTTATGATTGGTCCACAGTCACCTTTTTAATACAGCAGTCATTTCTCTGCTGTTTATTGTTTTATGTTTTCAAGAGGGGAGTACCAATGTTTTATTCAACAACTATGGTACAAAGAGCCACTCTTTGTTTATCTGTTTTTACAACCATTGCTGGGACTATCTACAGGTCTCCTGTAAACAATCTCAAACCAGCAAAGTTAACCAACAAAGGTTAACACCCAAACTTCTAGCTTGCCTTACATTTTTATAGGATCCTAGTGTTGAGCACTGTCTATCTATATTAGGGAGAGCTTTATGCAAATTTCTATGAATATTAAGTCCTCCTGGGTGGTTTATGCAGATTAGTGCCGCTTTATGAATTCTGGGTAATGCTTGGCAATCGACCATTATTCATTCAAAATCATTGATGGTGTATGACCGATGTTGAATTCTTTTACCATTGATAGAGAAGAACCAGATGGTTTCCTGCCATCGATTGTTCAGTGCTACTGATTTTATTCCCCCTCATAGTGTTAGGGCACAGAGCTTAGAAACCTCACCGGGCTCCAAGTAGCATGCAATTCATTTTACAGTAATGCATGGATCACCATCCATGGTTATCTGACAGATGCTTTTGTACCATCAAGGGATGACCCACTAATGGCCATCCCTAGTTCTGCTGTTAGCCAAAGACTGACTCTGCATTGGCTGGCTATTGATGGTCAACAACCAATAGTAGATGGTTGTGTCATTGAGAGTGGAGACCTAATGCTTTTCCACTTGGTGATTGGACACAGCCCAGCACCCTAGTTATGATTGGTCCACAGTCACCTTTTTAATACAGCAGTCATTTCTCTGCTGTTTATTGTTTTATGTTTTCAAGAGTGGAGTACCAATGTTTTATTCAACAACTATGGTACAAAGAGCCACTCTTTGTTTATCTGTTTTTACAACCATTGCTGGGACTATCTACAGGTCTCCTGTAAACAATCTTAAACCAACAAAGGCTAATACCCAGACCTCTAGCTTGCCTTACATTTTTATAGGATCCTAGTGTTGAGCACTGTCTATCTATATTAGGGAGAGCTTTATGCAAATTTCTATGAATATTAAGTCCTCCTGGGTGGTTTATGCAGATTAGTGCCCCTTTATGAATTCTGGGTAATGCTTGGCAATCGACCATTATTCATTCAAAATCATTGATGGTCTATGACCGATGTTGAATTATTTTACCATTGATAGAGAAGAACCAGATGGTTTCAGTGCTACTGATTTTATTCCCCCTCATAATGTTAGGGCACAGAGCTTAGAAACCTCACGGGCTTCAAGTAGCATGCAATTTATTTTACAGTAATGCATGGGTCACCATCCATGGTTATCTGACAGATGCTTTTGTACCATCAAGGGATGACCCACTAACGGCCATCCCTAGTTCTGCTGTTAGCCAAAGACTGACTCTGCATTGGCTGGCTATTGATGGTCAACAACCAATAGTAGATGGTTGTGTCATTGAGAGTGGAGACCTAATGCTTTTCCACTTGGTGATTGGACACAGCCCAGCACCCTAGTTATGACTGGTCCACAGTCACCTTTTTAATACAGCAGTCATTTCTCTGCTGTTTATTGTTTTATGTTTTCAAGAGTGGAGTATCAATGTTTTATTCAACAACTATGGTACAAAGAGCCACTCTTTGTTTATCTGTTTTTACAACCATTGCTGGGACTATCGACAGGTCTCCTGTAAACAATCTTAAACCAACAAACGTTATTACCCAAACCTCTAGCTTGCCTTACATTTTTATAGGATCCTAGTGTTGAGCACTGTCTATCTATATTAGGGAGAGCTTTATGCAAATTTCTATGAATATTAAGTCCTCCTGGGTGGTTTATGCAGATTAGTGCCCCTTTATGAATTCTGGGTAATGCTTGGCAATCGACCATTATTCATTCAAAATCATTGATGGTCTATGACCGATGTTGAATTCTTTTACCATTGATAGAGAAGAACCAGATGGTTTCCCGCCATCGATTGTTCAGTGCTACTGATTTTATTCCCCCTCATAATGTTAGGGCACAGAGCTTAGAAACCTCACGGCTTCAAGTAGCATGCAATTTATTTTACAGTAATGCATGGGTCACCATCCATGGTTATCTGACAGATGCTTTTGTACCATCAAGGGATGACCCACTAACGGCCATCCCTAGTTCTGCTGTTAGCCAAAGACTGACTCTGCATTGGCTAGCTATTGATGGTCAACAACCAATAGTAGATGGTTGTGTCATTGAGAGTGGAGACCTAATGCTTTTCCACTTGGTGATTGGACACAGCCCAGCACCCTAGTTATGACTGGTCCACAGTCACCTTTTTAATACAGCAGTCATTTCTCTGCTGTCTATTGTTTTACGCTATCGAGAGTGGAATACCAATGTTTTATTCAACAACTATGGTACAAAGAGCAACTCTTTGTTTATCTATTTTTAAAACCATTGCTGGTACTATCTACAGGTCTCCTGTAAACAATCTCAAACCAGCAACGTTAACCAACAAAGGTTAACACCCAAACTTCTAGCTTGCCTTACATTTTTATAGGATCCTAGTGTTGAGCACTGTCTATCTATATTAGGGAGAGCTTTATGCAAATTTCTATGAATATTAAGTCCTCCTGGGTGGTTTATGCAGATTAGTGCCGCTTTATGAATTCTGGGTAATGCTTGGCAATCGACCATTATTCATTCAAAATCATTGATGGTGTATGACCGATGTTGAATTCTTTTACCATTGATAGAGAAGAACCAGATGGTTTCCTGCCATCGATTGTTCAGTGCTACTGATTTTATTCCCCCTCATAGTGTTAGGGCACAGAGCTTAGAAACCTCACCGGGCTCCAAGTAGCATGCAATTCATTTTACAGTAATGCATGGATCACCATCCATGGTTATCTGACAGATGCTTTTGTACCATCAAGGGATGACCCACTAATGGCCATCCCTAGTTCTGCTGTTAGCCAAAGACTGACTCTGCATTGGCTGGCTATTGATGGTCAACAACCAATAGTAGATGGTTGTGTCATTGAGAGTGGAGACCTAATGCTTTTCCACTTGGTGATTGGACACAGCCCAGCACCCTAGTTATGATTGGTCCACAGTCACCTTTTTAATACAGCAGTCATTTCTCTGCTGTTTATTGTTTTATGTTTTCAAGAGTGGAGTACCAATGTTTTATTCAACAACTATGGTACAAAGAGCCACTCTTTGTTTATCTGTTTTTACAACCATTGCTGGGACTATCTACAGGTCTCCTGTAAACAATCTTAAACCAACAAAGGCTAATACCCAGACCTCTAGCTTGCCTTACATTTTTATAGGATCCTAGTGTTGAGCACTGTCTATCTATATTAGGGAGAGCTTTATGCAAATTTCTATGAATATTAAGTCCTCCTGGGTGGTTTATGCAGATTAGTGCCCCTTTATGAATTCTGGGTAATGCTTGGCAATCGACCATTATTCATTCAAAATCATTGATGGTCTATGACCGATGTTGAATTCTTTTACCATTGATAGAGAAGAACCAGATGGTTTCCCGCCATCGATTGTTCAGTGCTACTGATTTTATTCCCCCTCATAATGTTAGGGCACAGAGCTTAGAAAACTCACGGGCTTCAAGTAGCATGCAATTTATTTTACAGTAATGCATGGGTCACCATCCATGGTTATCTGACAGATGCTTTTGTACCATCAAGGGATGACCCACTAACGGCCATCCCTAGTTCTGCTGTTAGCCAAAGACTGACTCTGCATTGGCTGGCTATTGATGGTCAACAACCAATAGTAGATGGTTGTGTCATTGAGAGTGGAGACCTAATGCTTTTCCACTTGGTGATTGGACACAGCCCAGCACCCTAGTTATGGCTGGTCCACAGTCACCTTTTTAATACAGCAGTCATTTCTCTGCTGTTTATTGTTTTATGCTATCGAGAGTGGAGTACCAATGTTTTATTCAACAACTATGGTACAAAGAGCCACTCTTTGTTTATCTATTTTTATAACCATTGCTGGGACTATCTACAGGTCTCCTGTAAACAATCTCAAACCAGCAAAGTTAACCAACAAAGGTTAACACCCAAACTTCTAGCTTGCCTTACATTTTTATAGGATCCTAGTGTTGAGCACTGTCTATCTATATTAGGGAGAGCTTTATGCAAATTTCTATGAATATTAAGTCCTCCTGGGTGGTTTATGCAGATTAGTGCCCCTTTATGAATTCTGGGTAATGCTTGGCAATCGACCATTATTCATTCAAAATCATTGATGGTCTATGACCGATGTTGAATTCTTTTACCATTGATAGAGAAGAACCAGATGGTTTCCTGCCATCGATTGTTCAGTGCTACTGATTTTATTCCCCCTCATAGTGTTAGGGCACAGAGCTTAGAAACCTCACCGGGCTCCAAGTAGCATGCAATTCATTTTACAGTAATGCATGGATCACCATCCATGGTTATCTGACAGATGCTTTTGTACCATCAAGGGATGACCGACTAATGGCCATCCCTAGTTCTGCTGTTAGCCAAAGACTGACTCTGCATTGGCTGGCTATTGATGGTCAACAACCAATAGTAGATGGTTGTGTCATTGAGAGTGGAGACCTAATGCTTTTCCACTTGGTGATTGGACACAGCCCAGCACCCTAGTTATGATTGGTCCACAGTCACCTTTTTAATACAGCAGTCATTTCTCTGCTGTTTATTGTTTTATGTTTTCAAGAGGGGAGTACCAATGTTTTATTCAACAACTATGGTACAAAGAGCCACTCTTTGTTTATCTGTTTTTACAACCATTGCTGGGACTATCTACAGGTCTCCTGTAAACAATCTCAAACCAGCAAAGTTAACCAACAAAGGTTAACACCCAAACTTCTAGCTTGCCTTACATTTTTATAGGATCCTAGTGTTGAGCACTGTCTATCTATATTAGGGAGAGCTTTATGCAAATTTCTATGAATATTAAGTCCTCCTGGGTGGTTTATGCAGATTAGTGCCGCTTTATGAATTCTGGGTAATGCTTGGCAATCGACCATTATTCATTCAAAATCATTGATGGTGTATGACCGATGTTGAATTCTTTTACCATTGATAGAGAAGAACCAGATGGTTTCCTGCCATCGATTGTTCAGTGCTACTGATTTTATTCCCCCTCATAGTGTTAGGGCACAGAGCTTAGAAACCTCACCGGGCTCCAAGTAGCATGCAATTCATTTTACAGTAATGCATGGATCACCATCCATGGTTATCTGACAGATGCTTTTGTACCATCAAGGGATGACCCACTAATGGCCATCCCTAGTTCTGCTGTTAGCCAAAGACTGACTCTGCATTGGCTGGCTATTGATGGTCAACAACCAATAGTAGATGGTTGTGTCATTGAGAGTGGAGACCTAATGCTTTTCCACTTGGTGATTGGACACAGCCCAGCACCCTAGTTATGATTGGTCCACAGTCACCTTTTTAATACAGCAGTCATTTCTCTGCTGTTTATTGTTTTATGTTTTCAAGAGTGGAGTACCAATGTTTTATTCAACAACTATGGTACAAAGAGCCACTCTTTGTTTATCTGTTTTTACAACCATTGCTGGGACTATCTACAGGTCTCCTGTAAACAATCTTAAACCAACAAAGGCTAATACCCAGACCTCTAGCTTGCCTTACATTTTTATAGGATCCTAGTGTTGAGCACTGTCTATCTATATTAGGGAGAGCTTTATGCAAATTTCTATGAATATTAAGTCCTCCTGGGTGGTTTATGCAGATTAGTGCCCCTTTATGAATTCTGGGTAATGCTTGGCAATCGACCATTATTCATTCAAAATCATTGATGGTCTATGACCGATGTTGAATTATTTTACCATTGATAGAGAAGAACCAGATGGTTTCAGTGCTACTGATTTTATTCCCCCTCATAATGTTAGGGCACAGAGCTTAGAAACCTCACGGGCTTCAAGTAGCATGCAATTTATTTTACAGTAATGCATGGGTCACCATCCATGGTTATCTGACAGATGCTTTTGTACCATCAAGGGATGACCCACTAACGGCCATCCCTAGTTCTGCTGTTAGCCAAAGACTGACTCTGCATTGGCTGGCTATTGATGGTCAACAACCAATAGTAGATGGTTGTGTCATTGAGAGTGGAGACCTAATGCTTTTCCACTTGGTGATTGGACACAGCCCAGCACCCTAGTTATGACTGGTCCACAGTCACCTTTTTAATACAGCAGTCATTTCTCTGCTGTTTATTGTTTTATGTTTTCAAGAGTGGAGTATCAATGTTTTATTCAACAACTATGGTACAAAGAGCCACTCTTTGTTTATCTGTTTTTACAACCATTGCTGGGACTATCTACAGGTCTCCTGTAAACAATCTTAAACCAACAAACGTTATTACCCAAACCTCTAGCTTGCCTTACATTTTTATAGGATCCTAGTGTTGAGCACTGTCTATCTATATTAGGGAGAGCTTTATGCAAATTTCTATGAATATTAAGTCCTCCTGGGTGGTTTATGCAGATTAGTGCCCCTTTATGAATTCTGGGTAATGCTTGGCAATCGACCATTATTCATTCAAAATCATTGATGGTCTATGACCGATGTTGAATTCTTTTACCATTGATAGAGAAGAACCAGATGGTTTCCCGCCATCGATTGTTCAGTGCTACTGATTTTATTCCCCCTCATAATGTTAGGGCACAGAGCTTAGAAACCTCACGGCTTCAAGTAGCATGCAATTTATTTTACAGTAATGCATGGGTCACCATCCATGGTTATCTGACAGATGCTTTTGTACCATCAAGGGATGACCCACTAACGGCCATCCCTAGTTCTGCTGTTAGCCAAAGACTGACTCTGCATTGGCTAGCTATTGATGGTCAACAACCAATAGTAGATGGTTGTGTCATTGAGAGTGGAGACCTAATGCTTTTCCACTTGGTGATTGGACACAGCCCAGCACCCTAGTTATGACTGGTCCACAGTCACCTTTTTAATACAGCAGTCATTTCTCTGCTGTCTATTGTTTTACGCTATCGAGAGTGGAATACCAATGTTTTATTCAACAACTATGGTACAAAGAGCAACTCTTTGTTTATCTATTTTTAAAACCATTGCTGGTACTATCTACAGGTCTCCTGTAAACAATCTCAAACCAGCAACGTTAACCAACAAAGGTTAACACCCAAACTTCTAGCTTGCCTTACATTTTTATAGGATCCTAGTGTTGAGCACTGTCTATCTATATTAGGGAGAGCTTTATGCAAATTTCTATGAATATTAAGTCCTCCTGGGTGGTTTATGCAGATTAGTGCCGCTTTATGAATTCTGGGTAATGCTTGGCAATCGACCATTATTCATTCAAAATCATTGATGGTGTATGACCGATGTTGAATTCTTTTACCATTGATAGAGAAGAACCAGATGGTTTCCTGCCATCGATTGTTCAGTGCTACTGATTTTATTCCCCCTCATAGTGTTAGGGCACAGAGCTTAGAAACCTCACCGGGCTCCAAGTAGCATGCAATTCATTTTACAGTAATGCATGGATCACCATCCATGGTTATCTGACAGATGCTTTTGTACCATCAAGGGATGACCCACTAATGGCCATCCCTAGTTCTGCTGTTAGCCAAAGACTGACTCTGCATTGGCTGGCTATTGATGGTCAACAACCAATAGTAGATGGTTGTGTCATTGAGAGTGGAGACCTAATGCTTTTCCACTTGGTGATTGGACACAGCCCAGCACCCTAGTTATGATTGGTCCACAGTCACCTTTTTAATACAGCAGTCATTTCTCTGCTGTTTATTGTTTTATGTTTTCAAGAGTGGAGTACCAATGTTTTATTCAACAACTATGGTACAAAGAGCCACTCTTTGTTTATCTGTTTTTACAACCATTGCTGGGACTATCTACAGGTCTCCTGTAAACAATCTTAAACCAACAAAGGCTAATACCCAGACCTCTAGCTTGCCTTACATTTTTATAGGATCCTAGTGTTGAGCACTGTCTATCTATATTAGGGAGAGCTTTATGCAAATTTCTATGAATATTAAGTCCTCCTGGGTGGTTTATGCAGATTAGTGCCCCTTTATGAATTCTGGGTAATGCTTGGCAATCGACCATTATTCATTCAAAATCATTGATGGTCTATGACCGATGTTGAATTCTTTTACCATTGATAGAGAAGAACCAGATGGTTTCCCGCCATCGATTGTTCAGTGCTACTGATTTTATTCCCCCTCATAATGTTAGGGCACAGAGCTTAGAAAACTCACGGGCTTCAAGTAGCATGCAATTTATTTTACAGTAATGCATGGGTCACCATCCATGGTTATCTGACAGATGCTTTTGTACCATCAAGGGATGACCCACTAACGGCCATCCCTAGTTCTGCTGTTAGCCAAAGACTGACTCTGCATTGGCTGGCTATTGATGGTCAACAACCAATAGTAGATGGTTGTGTCATTGAGAGTGGAGACCTAATGCTTTTCCACTTGGTGATTGGACACAGCCCAGCACCCTAGTTATGGCTGGTCCACAGTCACCTTTTTAATACAGCAGTCATTTCTCTGCTGTTTATTGTTTTATGCTATCGAGAGTGGAGTACCAATGTTTTATTCAACAACTATGGTACAAAGAGCCACTCTTTGTTTATCTATTTTTATAACCATTGCTGGGACTATCTACAGGTCTCCTGTAAACAATCTCAAACCAGCAAAGTTAACCAACAAAGGTTAACACCCAAACTTCTAGCTTGCCTTACATTTTTATAGGATCCTAGTGTTGAGCACTGTCTATCTATATTAGGGAGAGCTTTATGCAAATTTCTATGAATATTAAGTCCTCCTGGGTGGTTTATGCAGATTAGTGCCCCTTTATGAATTCTGGGTAATGCTTGGCAATCGACCATTATTCATTCAAAATCATTGATGGTCTATGACCGATGTTGAATTCTTTTACCATTGATAGAGAAGAACCAGATGGTTTCCTGCCATCGATTGTTCAGTGCTACTGATTTTATTCCCCCTCATAGTGTTAGGGCACAGAGCTTAGAAACCTCACCGGGCTCCAAGTAGCATGCAATTCATTTTACAGTAATGCATGGATCACCATCCATGGTTATCTGACAGATGCTTTTGTACCATCAAGGGATGACCCACTAATGGCCATCCCTAGTTCTGCTGTTAGCCAAAGACTGACTCTGCATTGGCTGGCTATTGATGGTCAACAACCAATAGTAGATGGTTGTGTCATTGAGAGTGGAGACCTAATGCTTTTCCACTTGGTGATTGGACACAGCCCAGCACCCTAGTTATGATTGGTCCACAGTCACCTTTTTAATACAGCAGTCATTTCTCTGCTGTTTATTGTTTTATGTTTTCAAGAGGGGAGTACCAATGTTTTATTCAACAACTATGGTACAAAGAGCCACTCTTTGTTTATCTGTTTTTACAACCATTGCTGGGACTATCTACAGGTCTCCTGTAAACAATCTTAAACCAACAAAGGTTAATACCCAGACCTCTAGCTTGCCTTACATTTTTATAGGATCCTAGTGTTGAGCACTGTCTATCTATATTAGGGAGAGCTTTATGCAAATTTCTATGAATATTAAGTCCTCCTGGGTGGTTTATGCAGATTAGTGCCCCTTTATGAATTCTGGGTAATGCTTGGCAATCGACCATTATTCATTCAAAATCATTGATGGTCTATGACCGATGTTGAATTCTTTTACCATTGATAGAGAAGAACCAGATGGTTTCCCGCCATCGATTGTTCAGTGCTACTGATTTTATTCCCCCTCATAGTGTTAGGGCACAGAGCTTAGAAACCTCACGGCTTCAAGTAGCATGCAATTTATTTTACAGTAATGCATGGGTCACCATCCATGGTTATCTGACAGATGCTTTTGTACCATCAAGGGATGACCCACTAACGGCCATCCCTAGTTCTGCTGTTAGCCAAAGACTGACTCTGCATTGGCTGGCTATTGATGGTCAACAACCAATAGTAGATGGTTGTGTCATTGAGAGTGGAGACCTAATGCTTTTCCACTTGGTGATTGGACACAGCCCAGCACCCTAGTTATGACTGGTCCACAGTCACCTTTTTAATACAGCAGTCATTTCTCTGCTGTCTATTGTTTTACGCTATCGAGAGTGGAATACCAATGTTTTATTCAACAACTATGGTACAAAGAGCCACTCTTTGTTTATCTATTTTTAAAACCATTGCTGGTACTATCTACAGGTCTCCTGTAAACAATCTCAAACCAGCAAAGTTAACCAACAAAGGTTAACACCCAAACTTCTGGCTTGCCTTACATTTTTATAGGATCCTAGTGTTGAGCACTGTCTATCTATATTAGGGAGAGCTTTATGAAAATTTCTATGAATATTAAGTCCTCCTGGGTGGTTTATGCAGATTAGTGCCGCTTTATGAATTCTGGGTAATGCTTGGCAATTGACCATTATTTATTCAAAATCATTGATGGTGTATGACCGATGTTGAATTCTTTTACCATTGATAGAGAAGAACCAGATGGTTTCAGTGCTACTGATTTTATTCCCCCTCATAATGTTAGGGCACAGACCTTAGAAACCTCACGGGCTTCAAGTAGCATGCAATTTATTTTACAGTAATGCATGGGTCACCATCCATGGTTATCTGACAGATGCTTTTGTACCATCAAGGGATGACCCACTAACGGCCATCCCTAGTTCTGCTGTTAGCCAAAGACTGACTCTGCATTGGCTGGCTATTGATGGTCAACAACCAATAGTAGATGGTTGTGTCATTGAGAGTGGAGACCTAATGCTTTTCCACTTGGTGATTGGACACAGCCCAGCACCCTAGTTATGACTGGTCCACAGTCACCTTTTTAATACAGCAGTCATTTCTCTGCTGTTTATTGTTTTATGTTTTCAAGAGTGGAGTACCAATGTTTTATTCAACAACTATGGTACAAAGAGCCACTCTTTGTTTATCTGTTTTTACAACCATTGCTGGGACTATCTACAGGTCTCCTGTAAACAATCTTAAACCAACAAACGTTAACACCCAAACCTCTAGCTTGCCTTACATTTTTATAGGATCCTAGTGTTGAGCACTGTCTATCTATATTAGGGAGAGCTTTATGCAAATTTCTATGAATATTAAGTCCTCCTGGGTGGTTTATGCAGATTAGTGCCCCTTTATGAATTCTGGGTAATGCTTGGCAATCGACCATTATTCATTCAAAATCATTGATGGTCTATGACCGATGTTGAATTCTTTTACCATTGATAGAGAAGAACCAGATGGTTTCCCGCCATCAATTGTTCAGTGCTACTGATTTTATTCCCCCTCATAATGTTAGGGCACAGAGCTTAGAAACCTCACGGGCTTCAAGTAGCATGCAATTTATTTTACAGTAATGCATGGGTCACCATCCATGGTTATCTGACAGATGCTTTTGTACCATCAAGGGATGACCCACTAACGGCCATCCCTAGTTCTGCTGTTAGCCAAAGACTGACTCTGCATTGGCTGGCTATTGATGGTCAACAACCAATAGTAGATGGTTGTGTCATTGAGAGTGGAGACCTAATGCTTTTCCACTTGGTGATTGGACACAGCCCAGCACCCTAGTTATGACTGGTCCACAGTCACCTTTTTAATACAGCAATCATTTCTCTGCTGTTTATTGTTTTATGCTATCGAGAGTGGAATACCAATGTTTTATTCAACAACTATGGTACAAAGAGCCACTCTTTGTTTATCTATTTTTATAACCATTGCTGGGACTATCTACAGGTCTCCTGTAAACAATCTCAAACCAGCAAAGTTAACCAACATAGGTTAACACCCAAACTTCTAGCTTGCCTTACATTTTTATAGGATCCTAGTGTTGAGCACTGTCTATCTATATTAGGGAGAGCTTTATGCAAATTTCTATGAATATTAAGTCCTCCTGGGTGGTTTATGCAGATTAGTGCCCCTTTATGAATTCTGGGTAATGCTTGGCAATCGACCATTATTCATTCAAAATCATTGATGGTCTATGACCGATGTTGAATTCTTTTACCATTGATAGAGAAGAACCAGATGGTTTCCCGCCATCGATTGTTCAGTGCTACTGATTTTATTCCCCCTCATAATGTTAGGGCACAGAGCTTAGAAAACTCACGGGCTTCAAGTAGCATGCAATTTATTTTACAGTAATGCATGGATCACCATCCATGGTTATCTGACAGATGCTTTTGTACCATCAAGGGATGACCCACTAACGGCCATCCCTAGTTCTGCTGTTAGCCAAAGACTGACTCTGCATTGGCTGGCTATTGATGGTTAGCAACCAATAGTAGATGGTTGTGTCATTGAGAGTGGAGACCTAATGCTTTTCCACTTGGTGATTGGACACAGCCCAGCACCCTAGTTATGACTGGTCCACAGCCACCTTTTTAATACAGCAGTCATTTCTCTGCTGTTTATTGTTTTATGCTATCGAGAGTGGAATACCAATGTTTTATTCAACAACTATGGTACAAAGAGCCACTCTTTGTTTATCTATTTTTATAACCATTGCTGGGACTATCTACAGGTCTCCTGTAAACAATCTCAAACCAGCAAAGTTAACCAACAAAGGTTAACACCCAAACTTCTAGCTTGCCTTACATTTTTATAGGATCCTAGTGTTGAGCACTGTCTATCTATATTAGGGAGAGCTTTATGCAAATTTCTATGAATATTAAGTCCTCCTGGGTGGTTTATGCAGATTAGTGCCGCTTTATGAATTCTGGGTAATGCTTGGCAATCGACCATTATTCATTCAAAATCATTGATGGTGTATGACCGATGTTGAATTCTTTTACCATTGATAGAGAAGAACCAGATGGTTTCAGTGCTACTGATTTTATTCCCCCTCATAATGTTAGGGCACAGAGCTTAGAAACCTCACGGGCTTCAAGTAGCATGCAATTTATTTTACAGTAATGCATGGGTCACCATCCATGGTTATCTGACAGATGCTTTTGTACCATCAAGGGATGACCCACTAACGGCCATCCCTAGTTCTGCTGTTAGCCAAAGACTGACTCTGCATTGGCTGGCTATTGATGGTCAACAACCAATAGTAGATGGTTGTGTCATTGAGAGTGGAGACCTAATGCTTTTCCACTTGGTGATTGGACATAGTCCAGCACCCTAGTTATGATTGGTCCACAGTCACCTTTTTAATACAGCAGTCATTTCTCTGCTGTTTATTGTTTTATGTTTTCAAGAGTGGAGTACCAATGTTTTATTCAACAACTATGGTTCAAAGAGTTACTCTTTGTTTATCTGTTTTTACAACCATTGCTGGGACTATCTACAGGTCTCCTGTAAACAATCTTAAACCAACAAAGGTTAATACCCAAACCTCTAGCTTGCCTTACATTTTTATAGGATCCTAGTGTTGAGCACTGTCTATCTATATTAGGGAGAGCTTTATGCAAATTTCTATGAATATTAAGTACTCCTGGGTAGTTTATGCAGATTAGTGCCGCTTTCATGAATTCTGGGTAATGCTTGGCAATCGACCATTATTCATTCAAAATCATTGATGGTGTATGACCGATGTTGAATTCTTTTACCATTGATAGAGAAGAACCAGATGGTTTCAGTGCTACTGATTTTATTCCCCCTCATAATGTTAGGGCACAGAGCTTAGAAACCTCACGGGCTTCAAGTAGCATGCAATTTATTTTACAGTAATGCATGGGTCACCATCCATGGTTATCTGACAGATGCTTTTGTACCATAAAGGGATGACCCGCTAACGGCCATCCCTAGTTCTGCTGTTAGCCAAAGACTGACTCTGCATTGGCGGCTATTGATGGTCAACAACCAATAGTAGATGGTTGTGTCATTGAGAGTGGAGACCTAATGCTTTTCCACTTGGTGATTGGACACAGCCCAGCACCCTAGTTATGGCTGGTCCACAGTCACCTTTTTAATACAGCAGTCATTTCTCTGCTGTTTATTGTTTTATGCTATCGAGAGTGGAGTACCAATGTTTTATTCAACAACTATGGTACAAAGAGCCACTCTTTGTTTATCTATTTTTATAACCATTGCTGGGACTATCTACAGGTCTCCTGTAAACAATCTCAAACCAGCAAAGTTAACCAACAAAGGTTAACACCCAAACTTCTAGCTTGCCTTACATTTTTATAGGATCCTAGTGTTGAGCACTGTCTATCTATATTAGGGAGAGCTTTATGCAAATTTCTATGAATATTAAGTCCTCCTGGGTGGTTTATGCAGATTAGTGCCCCTTTCTGAATTCTGGGTAATGCTTGGCAATCGACCATTATTCATTCAAAATCATTGATGGTCTATGACCGATGTTGAATTATTTTACCATTGATAGAGAAGAACCAGATGGTTTCCTGCCATCGATTGTTCAGTGCTACTGATTTTATTCCCCCTCATAGTGTTAGGGCACAGAGCTTAGAAACCTCACCGGGCTCCAAGTAGCATGCAATTCATTTTACAGTAATGCATGGATCACCATCCATGGTTATCTGACAGATGCTTTTGTACCATCAAGGGATGACCCACTAATGGCCATCCCTAGTTCTGCTGTTAGCCAAAGACTGACTCTGCATTGGCTGGCTATTGATGGTCAACAACCAATAGTAGATGGTTGTGTCATTGAGAGTGGAGACCTAATGCTTTTCCACTTGGTGATTGGACACAGCCCAGCACCCTAGTTATGATTGGTCCACAGTCACCTTTTTAATACAGCAGTCATTTCTCTGCTGTTTATTGTTTTATGTTTTCAAGAGTGGAGTACCAATGTTTTATTCAACAACTATGGTACAAAGAGCCACTCTTTGTTTATCTGTTTTTACAACCATTGCTGGGACTATCTACAGGTCTCCTGTAAACAATCTTAAACCAACAAAGGTTAATACCCAGACCTCTAGCTTGCCTTACATTTTTATAGGATCCTAGTGTTGAGCACTGTCTATCTATATTAGGGAGAGCTTTATGCAAATTTCTATGAATATTAAGTCCTCCTGGGTGGTTTATGCAGATTAGTGCCCCTTTATGAATTCTGGGTAATGCTTGGCAATCGACCATTATTCATTCAAAATCATTGATGGTCTATGACCGATGTTGAATTCTTTTACCATTGATAGAGAAGAACCAGATGGTTTCCCGCCATCGATTGTTCAGTGCTACTGATTTTATTCCCCCTCATAGTGTTAGGGCACAGAGCTTAGAAACCTCACGGGCTTCAAGAAGCATGCAATTTATTTTACAGTGATGCATGGGTCACCATCCATGGTTATCTGACAGATGCTTTTGTACCATCAAGGGATGACCCACTAACGGCCATCCCTAGTTCTGCTGTTAGCCAAAGACTGACTCTGCATTGGCTGGCTATTGATGGTCAACAACCAATAGTAGATGGTTGTGTCATTGAGAGTGGAGACCTAATGCTTTTCCACTTGGTGATTGGACACAGCCCAGCACTCTAGTTATGACTGGTCCACAGTCACCTTTTTAATACAGCAGTCATTTCTCTGCTGTTTATTGTTTTATGTTTTCAAGAGTGGAGTACCAATGTTTTATTCAACAACTATGGTACAAAGAGCCACTCTTTGTTTATCTGTTTTTACAACCATTGCTGGGACTATCTACAGGTCTCCTGTAAACAATCTTAAACCAACAAAGGTTAATACCCAAACCTCTAGCTTGCCTTACATTTTTATAGGATCCTAGTGTTGAGCACTGTCTATCTATATTAGGGAGAGCTTTATGCAAATTTCTATGAATATTAAGTCCTCCAGGGTGGTTTATGCAGATTAGTGCCCCTTTATGAATTCTGGGTAATGCTTGGCAATCGACCATTATTCATTCAAAATCATTGATGGTCTATGACCGATGTTGAATTCTTTTACCATTGATAGAGAAGAACCAGATGGTTTCCCGCCATCGATTGTTCAGTGCTACTGATTTTATTCCCCCTCATAGTGTTAGGGCACAGAGCTTAGAAACCTCACCGGGCTCCAAGTAGCATGCAATTTATTTTACAGTAATGCATGGATCACCATCCATGGTTATCTGACAGATGCTTTTGTACCATCAAGGGATGACCCACTAACGGCCATCCCTAGTTCTGCTGTTAGCCAAAGACTGACTCTGCATTGGCTGGCTATTGATGGTCAACAACCAATAGTAGATGGTTGTGTCATTGAGAGTGGAGACCTAATGCTTTTCCACTTGGTGATTGGACACAGCCCAGCACCCTAGTTATGACTGGTCCACAGTCACCTTTTTAATACAGCAGTCATTTCTCTGCTGTTTATTGTTTTATGCTATCGAGAGTGGAATACCAATGTTTTATTCAACAACTATGGTACAAAGAGCCACTCTTTGTTTATCTATTTTTATAACCATTACTGGGACTATCTACAGGTCTCCTGTAAACAATCTCAAACCAGCAAAGTTAACCAACAAAGGTTAACACCCAAACTTCTAGCTTGCCTTACATTTTTATAGGATCCTAGTGTTGAGCACTGTCTATCTATATTAGGGAGAGCTTTATGTAAATTTCTATGAATATTAAGTCCTCCTGGGTGGTTTATGCAGATTAGTGCCCCTTTATGAATTCTGGGTAATGCTTGGCAATCGACCATTATTCATTCAAAATCATTGATGGTCTATGACCGATGTTGAATTCTTTTACCATTGATAGAGAAGAACCAGATGGTTTCCCGCCATCGATTGTTCAGTGCTACTGATTTTATTCCCCCTCATAATGTTAGGGCACAGAGCTTAGAAACCTCACGGGCTTTAAGTAGCATGCAATTTATTTTACAGTGATGCATGGGTCACCATCCATGGTTATCTGACAGATGCTTTTGTACCATCAAGGGATGACCCACTAACGGCCATCCCTAGTTCTGCTGTTAGCCAAAGACTGACTCTGCATTGGCTGGCTATTGATGGTCAACAACCAATAGTAGATGGTTGTGTCATTGAGAGTGGAGACCTAATGCTTTTCCACTTGGTGATTGGACACAGCCCAGCACCCTAGTTATGACTGGTCCACAGTCACCTTTTTAATACAGCAGTCATTTCTCTGCTGTTTATTGTTTTATGCTATCGAGAGTGGAATACCAATGTTTTATTCAACAACTATGGTACAAAGAGCCACTCTTTGTTTATCTATTTTTATAACCATTACTGGGACTATCTACAGGTCTCCTGTAAACAATCTCAAACCAGCAAAGTTAACCAACAAAGGTTAACACCCAAACTTCTAGCTTGCCTTACATTTTTATAGGATCCTAGTGTTGAGCACTGTCTATCTATATTAGGGAGAGCTTTATGTAAATTTCTATGAATATTAAGTCCTCCTGGGTGGTTTATGCAGATTAGTGCCCCTTTATGAATTCTGGGTAATGCTTGGCAATCGACCATTATTCATTCAAAATCATTGATGGTCTATGACCGATGTTGAATTCTTTTACCATTGATAGAGAAGAACCAGATGGTTTCCCGCCATCGATTGTTCAGTGCTACTGATTTTATTCCCCCTCATAGTGTTAGGGCACAGAGCTTAGAAACCTCACGGGCTTCAAGAAGCATGCAATTTATTTTACAGTGATGCATGGGTCACCATCCATGGTTATCTGACAGATGCTTTTGTACCATCAAGGGATGACCCACTAACGGCCATCCCTAGTTCTGCTGTTAGCCAAAGACTGACTCTGCATTGGCTGGCTATTGATGGTCAACAACCAATAGTAGATGGTTGTGTCATTGAGAGTGGAGACCTAATGCTTTTCCACTTGGTGATTGGACACAGCCCAGCACTCTAGTTATGACTGGTCCACAGTCACCTTTTTAATACAGCAGTCATTTCTCTGCTGTTTATTGTTTTATGTTTTCAAGAGTGGAGTACCAATGTTTTATTCAACAACTATGGTACAAAGAGCTACTCTTTGTTTATCTGTTTTTACAACCATTGCTGGGACTATCTACAGGTCTCCTGTAAACAATCTTAAACCAACAAAGGTTAATACCCAAACCTCTAGCTTGCCTTACATTTTTATAGGATCCTAGTGTTGAGCACTGTCTATCTATATTAGGGAGAGCTTTATGCAAATTTCTATGAATATTAAGTCCTCCAGGGTGGTTTATGCAGATTAGTGCCCCTTTATGAATTCTGGGTAATGCTTGGCAATCGACCATTATTCATTCAAAATCATTGATGGTCTATGACCGATGTTGAATTCTTTTACCATTGATAGAGAAGAACCAGATGGTTTCCCGCCATCGATTGTTCAGTGCTACTGATTTTATTCCCCCTCATAGTGTTAGGGCACAGAGCTTAGAAACCTCACCGGGCTCCAAGTAGCATGCAATTTATTTTACAGTAATGCATGGATCACCATCCATGGTTATCTGACAGATGCTTTTGTACCATCAAGGGATGACCCACTAACGGCCATCCCTAGTTCTGCTGTTAGCCAAAGACTGACTCTGCATTGGCTGGCTATTGATGGTCAACAACCAATAGTAGATGGTTGTGTCATTGAGAGTGGAGACCTAATGCTTTTCCACTTGGTGATTGGACACAGCCCAGCACCCTAGTTATGACTGGTCCACAGTCACCTTTTTAATACAGCAGTCATTTCTCTGCTGTTTATTGTTTTATGCTATCGAGAGTGGAATACCAATGTTTTATTCAACAACTATGGTACAAAGAGCCACTCTTTGTTTATCTATTTTTATAACCATTACTGGGACTATCTACAGGTCTCCTGTAAACAATCTCAAACCAGCAAAGTTAACCAACAAAGGTTAACACCCAAACTTCTAGCTTGCCTTACATTTTTATAGGATCCTAGTGTTGAGCACTGTCTATCTATATTAGGGAGAGCTTTATGTAAATTTCTATGAATATTAAGTCCTCCTGGGTGGTTTATGCAGATTAGTGCCCCTTTATGAATTCTGGGTAATGCTTGGCAATCGACCATTATTCATTCAAAATCATTGATGGTCTATGACCGATGTTGAATTCTTTTACCATTGATAGAGAAGAACCAGATGGTTTCCCGCCATCGATTGTTCAGTGCTACTGATTTTATTCCCCCTCATAATGTTAGGGCACAGAGCTTAGAAACCTCACGGGCTTTAAGTAGCATGCAATTTATTTTACAGTGATGCATGGGTCACCATCCATGGTTATCTGACAGATGCTTTTGTACCATCAAGGGATGACCCACTAACGGCCATCCCTAGTTCTGCTGTTAGCCAAAGACTGACTCTGCATTGGCTGGCTATTGATGGTCAACAACCAATAGTAGATGGTTGTGTCATTGAGAGTGGAGACCTAATGCTTTTCCACTTGGTGATTGGACACAGCCCAGCACTCTAGTTATGACTGGTCCACAGTCACCTTTTTAATACAGCAGTCATTTCTCTGCTGTTTATTGTTTTATGTTTTCGAGAGTGGAGTACCAATGTTTTATTCAACAACTATGGTACAAAGAGCCACTCTTTGTTTATCTGTTTTTACAACCATTGCTGGGACTATCTACAGGTCTCCTGTAAACAATCTTAAACCAACAAAGGTTAATACCCAAACCTCTAGCTTGCCTTACATTTTTATAGGATCCTAGTGTTGAGCACTGTCTATCTATATTAGGGAGAGCTTTATGCAAATTTCTATGAATATTAAGTCCTCCAGGGTGGTTTATGCAGATTAGTGCCCCTTTATGAATTCTGGGTAATGCTTGGCAATCGACCATTATTCATTCAAAATCATTGATGGTCTATGACCGATGTTGAATTCTTTTACCATTGATAGAGAAGAACCAGATGGTTTCCCGCCATCGATTGTTCAGTGCTACTGATTTTATTCCCCCTCATAGTGTTAGGGCACAGAGCTTAGAAACCTCACCGGGCTCCAAGTAGCATGCAATTTATTTTACAGTAATGCATGGATCACCATCCATGGTTATCTGACAGATGCTTTTGTACCATCAAGGGATGACCCACTAACGGCCATCCCTAGTTCTGCTGTTAGCCAAAGACTGACTCTGCATTGGCTGGCTATTGATGGTCAACAACCAATAGTAGATGGTTGTGTCATTGAGAGTGGAGACCTAATGCTTTTCCACTTGGTGATTGGACACAGCCCAGCACTCTAGTTATGACTGGTCCACAGTCACCTTTTTAATACAGCAGTCATTTCTCTGCTGTTTATTGTTTTATGTTTTCAAGAGTGGAGTACCAATGTTTTATTCAACAACTATGGTACAAAGAGCCACTCTTTGTTTATCTGTTTTTACAACCATTGCTGGGACTATCTACAGGTCTCCTGTAAACAATCTTAAACCAACAAAGGTTAATACCCAAACCTCTAGCTTGCCTTACATTTTTATAGGATCCTAGTGTTGAGCACTGTCTATCTATATTAGGGAGAGCTTTATGCAAATTTCTATGAATATTAAGTCCTCCAGGGTGGTTTATGCAGATTAGTGCCCCTTTATGAATTCTGGGTAATGCTTGGCAATCGACCATTATTCATTCAAAATCATTGATGGTCTATGACCGATGTTGAATTCTTTTACCATTGATAGAGAAGAACCAGATGGTTTCCCGCCATCGATTGTTCAGTGCTACTGATTTTATTCCCCCTCATAGTGTTAGGGCACAGAGCTTAGAAACCTCACCGGGCTCCAAGTAGCATGCAATTTATTTTACAGTAATGCATGGATCACCATCCATGGTTATCTGACAGATGCTTTTGTACCATCAAGGGATGACCCACTAACGGCCATCCCTAGTTCTGCTGTTAGCCAAAGACTGACTCTGCATTGGCTGGCTATTGATGGTCAACAACCAATAGTAGATGGTTGTGTCATTGAGAGTGGAGACCTAATGCTTTTCCACTTGGTGATTGGACACAGCCCAGCACCCTAGTTATGACTGGTCCACAGTCACCTTTTTAATACAGCAGTCATTTCTCTGCTGTTTATTGTTTTATGCTATCGAGAGTGGAATACCAATGTTTTATTCAACAACTATGGTACAAAGAGCCACTCTTTGTTTATCTATTTTTATAACCATTACTGGGACTATCTACAGGTCTCCTGTAAACAATCTCAAACCAGCAAAGTTAACCAACAAAGGTTAACACCCAAACTTCTAGCTTGCCTTACATTTTTATAGGATCCTAGTGTTGAGCACTGTCTATCTATATTAGGGAGAGCTTTATGTAAATTTCTATGAATATTAAGTCCTCCTGGGTGGTTTATGCAGATTAGTGCCCCTTTATGAATTCTGGGTAATGCTTGGCAATCGACCATTATTCATTCAAAATCATTGATGGTCTATGACCGATGTTGAATTCTTTTACCATTGATAGAGAAGAACCAGATGGTTTCCCGCCATCGATTGTTCAGTGCTACTGATTTTATTCCCCCTCATAATGTTAGGGCACAGAGCTTAGAAACCTCACGGGCTTTAAGTAGCATGCAATTTATTTTACAGTGATGCATGGGTCACCATCCATGGTTATCTGACAGATGCTTTTGTACCATCAAGGGATGACCCACTAACGGCCATCCCTAGTTCTGCTGTTAGCCAAAGACTGACTCTGCATTGGCTGGCTATTGATGGTCAACAACCAATAGTAGATGGTTGTGTCATTGAGAGTGGAGACCTAATGCTTTTCCACTTGGTGATTGGACACAGCCCAGCACCCTAGTTATGACTGGTCCACAGTCACCTTTTTAATACAGCAGTCATTTCTCTGCTGTTTATTGTTTTATGCTATCGAGAGTGGAATACCAATGTTTTATTCAACAACTATGGTACAAAGAGCCACTCTTTGTTTATCTATTTTTATAACCATTACTGGGACTATCTACAGGTCTCCTGTAAACAATCTCAAACCAGCAAAGTTAACCAACAAAGGTTAACACCCAAACTTCTAGCTTGCCTTACATTTTTATAGGATCCTAGTGTTGAGCACTGTCTATCTATATTAGGGAGAGCTTTATGTAAATTTCTATGAATATTAAGTCCTCATGGGTGGTTTATGCAGATTAGTGCCCCTTTATGAATTCTGGGTAATGCTTGGCAATCGACCATTATTCATTCAAAATCATTGATGGTCTATGACCGATGTTGAATTCTTTTACCATTGATAGAGAAGAACCAGATGGTTTCCCGCCATCGATTGTTCAGTGCTACTGATTTTATTCCCCCTCATAGTGTTAGGGCACAGAGCTTAGAAACCTCACGGGCTTCAAGAAGCATGCAATTTATTTTACAGTGATGCATGGGTCACCATCCATGGTTATCTGACAGATGCTTTTGTACCATCAAGGGATGACCCACTAACGGCCATCCCTAGTTCTGCTGTTAGCCAAAGACTGACTCTGCATTGGCTGGCTATTGATGGTCAACAACCAATAGTAGATGGTTGTGTCATTGAGAGTGGAGACCTAATGCTTTTCCACTTGGTGATTGGACACAGCCCAGCACTCTAGTTATGACTGGTCCACAGTCACCTTTTTAATACAGCAGTCATTTCTCTGCTGTTTATTGTTTTATGTTTTCAAGAGTGGAGTACCAATGTTTTATTCAACAACTATGGTACAAAGAGCCACTCTTTGTTTATCTGTTTTTACAACCATTGCTGGGACTATCTACAGGTCTCCTGTAAACAATCTTAAACCAACAAAGGTTAATACCCAAACCTCTAGCTTGCCTTACATTTTTATAGGATCCTAGTGTTGAGCACTGTCTATCTATATTAGGGAGAGCTTTATGCAAATTTCTATGAATATTAAGTCCTCCAGGGTGGTTTATGCAGATTAGTGCCCCTTTATGAATTCTGGGTAATGCTTGGCAATCGACCATTATTCATTCAAAATCATTGATGGTCTATGACCGATGTTGAATTCTTTTACCATTGATAGAGAAGAACCAGATGGTTTCCCGCCATCGATTGTTCAGTGCTACTGATTTTATTCCCCCTCATAGTGTTAGGGCACAGAGCTTAGAAACCTCACCGGGCTCCAAGTAGCATGCAATTTATTTTACAGTAATGCATGGATCACCATCCATGGTTATCTGACAGATGCTTTTGTACCATCAAGGGATGACCCACTAACGGCCATCCCTAGTTCTGCTGTTAGCCAAAGACTGACTCTGCATTGGCTGGCTATTGATGGTCAACAACCAATAGTAGATGGTTGTGTCATTGAGAGTGGAGACCTAATGCTTTTCCACTTGGTGATTGGACACAGCCCAGCACCCTAGTTATGACTGGTCCACAGTCACCTTTTTAATACAGCAGTCATTTCTCTGCTGTTTATTGTTTTATGCTATCGAGAGTGGAATACCAATGTTTTATTCAACAACTATGGTACAAAGAGCCACTCTTTGTTTATCTATTTTTATAACCATTACTGGGACTATCTACAGGTCTCCTGTAAACAATCTCAAACCAGCAAAGTTAACCAACAAAGGTTAACACCCAAACTTCTAGCTTGCCTTACATTTTTATAGGATCCTAGTGTTGAGCACTGTCTATCTATATTAGGGAGAGCTTTATGTAAATTTCTATGAATATTAAGTCCTCCTGGGTGGTTTATGCAGATTAGTGCCCCTTTATGAATTCTGGGTAATGCTTGGCAATCGACCATTATTCATTCAAAATCATTGATGGTCTATGACCGATGTTGAATTCTTTTACCATTGATAGAGAAGAACCAGATGGTTTCCCGCCATCGATTGTTCAGTGCTACTGATTTTATTCCCCCTCATAATGTTAGGGCACAGAGCTTAGAAACCTCACGGGCTTTAAGTAGCATGCAATTTATTTTACAGTGATGCATGGGTCACCATCCATGGTTATCTGACAGATGCTTTTGTACCATCAAGGGATGACCCACTAACGGCCATCCCTAGTTCTGCTGTTAGCCAAAGACTGACTCTGCATTGGCTGGCTATTGATGGTCAACAACCAATAGTAGATGGTTGTGTCATTGAGAGTGGAGACCTAATGCTTTTCCACTTGGTGATTGGACACAGCCCAGCACCCTAGTTATGACTGGTCCACAGTCACCTTTTTAATACAGCAGTCATTTCTCTGCTGTTTATTGTTTTATGCTATCGAGAGTGGAATACCAATGTTTTATTCAACAACTATGGTACAAAGAGCCACTCTTTGTTTATCTATTTTTATAACCATTACTGGGACTATCTACAGGTCTCCTGTAAACAATCTCAAACCAGCAAAGTTAACCAACAAAGGTTAACACCCAAACTTCTAGCTTGCCTTACATTTTTATAGGATCCTAGTGTTGAGCACTGTCTATCTATATTAGGGAGAGCTTTATGTAAATTTCTATGAATATTAAGTCCTCATGGGTGGTTTATGCAGATTAGTGCCCCTTTATGAATTCTGGGTAATGCTTGGCAATCGACCATTATTCATTCAAAATCATTGATGGTCTATGACCGATGTTGAATTCTTTTACCATTGATAGAGAAGAACCAGATGGTTTCCCGCCATCGATTGTTCAGTGCTACTGATTTTATTCCCCCTCATAGTGTTAGGGCACAGAGCTTAGAAACCTCACGGGCTTCAAGAAGCATGCAATTTATTTTACAGTGATGCATGGGTCACCATCCATGGTTATCTGACAGATGCTTTTGTACCATCAAGGGATGACCCACTAACGGCCATCCCTAGTTCTGCTGTTAGCCAAAGACTGACTCTGCATTGGCTGGCTATTGATGGTCAACAACCAATAGTAGATGGTTGTGTCATTGAGAGTGGAGACCTAATGCTTTTCCACTTGGTGATTGGACACAGCCCAGCACTCTAGTTATGACTGGTCCACAGTCACCTTTTTAATACAGCAGTCATTTCTCTGCTGTTTATTGTTTTATGTTTTCAAGAGTGGAGTACCAATGTTTTATTCAACAACTATGGTACAAAGAGCCACTCTTTGTTTATCTGTTTTTACAACCATTGCTGGGACTATCTACAGGTCTCCTGTAAACAATCTTAAACCAACAAAGGTTAATACCCAAACCTCTAGCTTGCCTTACATTTTTATAGGATCCTAGTGTTGAGCACTGTCTATCTATATTAGGGAGAGCTTTATGCAAATTTCTATGAATATTAAGTCCTCCAGGGTGGTTTATGCAGATTAGTGCCCCTTTATGAATTCTGGGTAATGCTTGGCAATCGACCATTATTCATTCAAAATCATTGATGGTCTATGACCGATGTTGAATTCTTTTACCATTGATAGAGAAGAACCAGATGGTTTCCCGCCATCGATTGTTCAGTGCTACTGATTTTATTCCCCCTCATAGTGTTAGGGCACAGAGCTTAGAAACCTCACCGGGTTTCAAGTAGCATGCAATTTATTTTACAGTAATGCATGGATCACCATCCATGGTTATCTGACAGATGCTTTTGTACCATCAAGGGATGACCCACTAACGGCCATCCCTAGTTCTGCTGTTAGCCAAAGACTGACTCTGCATTGGCTAGCTATTGATGGTCAACAACCAATAGTAGATGGTTGTGTCATTGAGAGTGGAGACCTAATGCTTTTCCACTTGGTGATTGGACACAGCCCAGCACCCTAGTTATGACTGGTCCACAGTCACCTTTTTAATACAGCAGTCATTTCTCTGCTGTTTATTGTTTTATGCTATCGAGAGTGGAATACCAATGTTTTATTCAACAACTATGGTACAAAGAGCCACTCTTTGTTTATCTATTTTTATAACCATTACTGGGACTATCTACAGGTCTCCTGTAAACAATCTCAAACCAGCAAAGTTAACCAACAAAGGTTAACACCCAAACTTCTAGCTTGCCTTACATTTTTATAGGATCCTAGTGTTGAGCACTGTCTATCTATATTAGGGAGAGCTTTATGTAAATTTCTATGAATATTAAGTCCTCCTGGGTGGTTTATGCAGATTAGTGCCCCTTTATGAATTCTGGGTAATGCTTGGCAATCGACCATTATTCATTCAAAATCATTGATGGTCTATGACCGATGTTGAATTCTTTTACCATTGATAGAGAAGAACCAGATGGTTTCCCGCCATCGATTGTTCAGTGCTACTGATTTTATTCCCCCTCATAATGTTAGGGCACAGAGCTTAGAAACCTCACGGGCTTTAAGTAGCATGCAATTTATTTTACAGTGATGCATGGGTCACCATCCATGGTTATCTGACAGATGCTTTTGTACCATCAAGGGATGACCCACTAACGGCCATCCCTAGTTCTGCTGTTAGCCAAAGACTGACTCTGCATTGGCTGGCTATTGATGGTCAACAACCAATAGTAGATGGTTGTGTCATTGAGAGTGGAGACCTAATGCTTTTCCACTTGGTGATTGGACACAGCCCAGCACTCTAGTTATGACTGGTCCACAGTCACCTTTTTAATACAGCAGTCATTTCTCTGCTGTTTATTGTTTTATGTTTTCAAGAGTGGAGTACCAATGTTTTATTCAACAACTATGGTACAAAGAGCCACTCTTTGTTTATCTGTTTTTACAACCATTGCTGGGACTATCTACAGGTCTCCTGTAAACAATCTTAAACCAACAAAGGTTAATACCCAAACCTCTAGCTTGCCTTACATTTTTATAGGATCCTAGTGTTGAGCACTGTCTATCTATATTAGGGAGAGCTTTATGCAAATTTCTATGAATATTAAGTCCTCCAGGGTGGTTTATGCAGATTAGTGCCCCTTTATGAATTCTGGGTAATGCTTGGCAATCGACCATTATTCATTCAAAATCATTGATGGTCTATGACCGATGTTGAATTCTTTTACCATTGATAGAGAAGAACCAGATGGTTTCCCGCCATCGATTGTTCAGTGCTACTGATTTTATTCCCCCTCATAGTGTTAGGGCACAGAGCTTAGAAACCTCACCGGGCTCCAAGTAGCATGCAATTTATTTTACAGTAATGCATGGATCACCATCCATGGTTATCTGACAGATGCTTTTGTACCATGAAGGGATGACCCACTAACGGCCATCCCTAGTTCTGCTGTTAGCCAAAGACTGACTCTGCATTGGCTGGCTATTGATGGTCAACAACCAATAGTAGATGATTGTGTCATTGAGAGTGGAGACCTAATGCTTTTCCACTTGGTGATTGGACACAGCCCAGCACCCTAGTTATGACTGGTCCACAGTCACCTTTTTAATACAGCAGTCATTTCTCTGCTGTTTATTGTTTTATGTTTTCAAGAGAGGAGTACCAATGTTTTATTTAACAACTATGGTACAAAGAGCCACTCTTTGTTTATCTATTTTTATAACCATTGCTGGGACTATCTACAGGTCTCCTGTAAACAATCTCAAACCAGCAAAGGTAACCAACAAAGGTTAACACCCAAACTTCTAGCTTGCCTTACATTTTTATAGGATCCTAGTGTTGAGCACTGTCTATCTATATTAGGGAGAGCTTTATGCAAATTTCTATGAATATTAAGTCCTCCTGGGTAGTTTATGCAGATTAGTGCCGCTTTCATGAATTCTGGGTAATGCTTGGCAATCGACCATTATTCATTCAAAATCATTGATGGTGTATGACCGATGTTGAATTCTTTTACCATTGATAGAGAAGAACCAGATGGTTTCAGTGCTACTGATTTTATTCCCCCTCATAATGTTAGGGCACAGAGCTTAGAAACCTCACGGGCTTCAAGTAGCATGCAATTTATTTTACAGTAATGCATGGGTCACCATCCATGGTTATCTTACAGATGCTTTTGTACCATCAAGGGATGACCCACTAACGGCCATCCCTAGTTCTGCTGTTAGCCAAAGACTGACTCTGCATTGGCTGGCTATTGATGGTCAACAACCAATAGTAGATGGTTGTGTCATTGAGAGTGGAGACCTAATGCTTTTCCACTTGGTGATTGGACACAGCCCAGCACCCTAGTTATGACTGGTCCACAGTCACCTTTTTAATACAGCAGTCATTTCTCTGCTGTTTATTGTTTTATGCTATCGAGAGTGGAGTACCAATGTTTTATTCAGCAACTATGGTACATAGAGCCACTCTTTGTTTATCTATTTTTATAACCATTGCTGGGACTATCTACAGGTCTCCTGTAAACAGTCTTTTTTTTTTTTTTTTTTAACCATTCAGGTTAGATTTCAGGCAACACTACTATCAAAAGACAGTCACTTCGCCCAAGCCTTGATATCTGCTCATCATCTGGTTAATAGTCTCAAAAAGATATATACAACATAAACAAGCAAAGTTACTTCAGACTTGTTACATATCACAAATCATGATCTCACAACAAAAAAGCACTATACAACTACATAAACCCCCAAAGAAACCCTCCATAATCAATAACTAACCACATGCTTCCACTTCTTAGTCTTATAATACCCCTCTGCATCCGAGCATCCACCACCAGTTTTACAATCATACAAATAACACACATACAACTTACCAAGCACCATTCTAACACAATCACTCACAGCCAAATCCTCTCTCTTATACACACATAAATTCCTAGCATCCCACAACACCTCTTTCACACATGCCATAATTAACCATAACAATCTCGCTTGCACTCTACCACTCGCACCTAGTCCAAACATAACAACCTTCCAAGTCATCATATCAATACCTGCCACTTCCTTACACACACCACCCACTCCCTTCCATACTTTTCTAGCAAACTTACAATTCCAAAATAAATGCAAAATAGACTCAATCCCACCACACCCCTCTCTCGGACACATATCCACCCGCACCAAATCATGCTTCTTCAGCACCTCACGCACTGGCAAAATCCCATGCATCCCCATCCACACAATGTCTCTTTGCCGATTAGTCATACCTTTCACACTCATATTCTTCCATACCTCAGTCACCTCCACAACATTCAGACAATCAATATTACACATACTCTCTCTATCTTTTAACATCTTCAACACTTTCTGTTTCTCCTTAAAATCAATCATCCTCAGCCCACTCAAACCAAACTTCCTAATAAACTTCTCAATCACACAATACCAACCAGGGCAAACAGAAGCCACAGGCCTCCTCAAATCTCTCTTACACCAACCCAAACCACACAATATCCATCCAGCCATATACCTCATCATACAAGCAGCTTTATTGTCACTCTCAAACATCCTAATCACAGACACAATGCCATTCACCCCCAAAAATACTTCAATATTTGGAAAATCAATCCCACCCTTACCTCTAGTTTTCATCACATTCTCTCTCTTCATCCTCTCCATCTTACATCCCCAAACAAACAAAAACAGCAATCTATTAATCTTCTGCAGATTCCTTGCACTTATTGGAAAAACACAAGACACAAACAATAACAATGGTAAAATCACACTTTTAATCATTAACACCTTTCCCGTCGTAGACAACTCACGCAGCTTCCAAAAATTCAATTCCTAACAATCTTTTCCCCACACTCATCCCAACTCTCTCTTCCTTTCAAATCATCCTCAAACTTAACCCCAAGCACTCTCAATCCCCCTTCCACACACTCCACACCCTCTATCTTAACACTACTATCTCCAAAACATTTAAATTTACTCTTATCCCAATTAACCTTAAACGCAGATGCACTACAAAAGAAACCAATCAACATTTTAGCTCTAGACAAAGCCGCAACATTCTCACACACAAGCGTTACATCATCCATGTATCCCATCACTTTAAAAACTTTACCCCCACTCCCAGGAATAAAAAAACCCCTCACCACCTTATCCCTCACAATCATCCTCAACAAAGGCTCAATCACACATATAAATAACACAGGAGACAACGGACACCCTTGCCTAACACCCGATTCAACTGTAACCCTTCCACTCACATTACCATTCACTAACACACTGCTACCAGCACCCGCATACAAACTTCTAATCCTCTCCACAAACATACCAGGAAAACCCATCCTCACCAACACATTAAACATAAATTCATGCGACACCCTATCATACGCTTTTTCAAAATCTAATGCTAACACCATGCATCTCTTCTTTCTCCTCATACAATCCTCAATCACATCCCTTAGTAACACCAAATTATCTCCTATTCTCCTCCCAGGCACAGCACACACTTGTTCCTCACCCACCACCTGATCCACAACATTCCTCATTCTATCCGCAATCACCTTCGCATACAACTTATAGTCCCCATTCAATAACGTTATTGGCCTCCAATTGCCCAGTCTCTTCCTATCACCCTTTTTATGTATTAACACAACCACTCCTTCACGCATAGACCCACTCACACAACCATTCTCCCACATATACCTAAAAACCTGCATAAGATCCTCCTGAATTACATCCCAAAAAGCAATATAGAATTCCACAGACAAACCATCCATCCCAGGAGTTTTATTCCTCCCAGCAGACATCAGAACCTTTCTCACCTCTTCCATACTAACATCACACATCAAACATTCCTTCTCATCCTCTCTAACCTTATCACTCAGAACACTTAACACTTCACTCACCATACTATTATCACATTCTCTTCTCTTATACAATTCTCTGTAAAAATCCTCAACTACACCCATCATATCATTACCACTCACCTCTCTCTCATCTTTCCCAATCACACTATTCATATCTTTCCCACCCTGACACACTTTCTTAAAGAAAAACCTCGAACACGTCTCATCCTTCTCCATCTTTTCAACTTTTGCTCTAAACACAAATTCTCTCCCTCTCGCATACATATGTTTCCTCCTAACTTCCCTTTCATGCCTAATTTCATCACACACATCCACACCCAAATCCCTCAAACGATACAAATACTGCAACCTCTTGTTAGCATCCTCATACTCTCTCATTTTCTTCTGAGCCAATCTACATCCCCATTTCTTGAAAAAAACTTTCACTCTTTCTTTCACCCAGTCCCACCAACACAAAATATTCTCAAACTCACTCTTCCTACACACACACCTCTCATACATACTCTTAAAACTCTTTCTCACATCCTCATCTTCCAACAATTTACTATTCAACTTCCATACCCCACGCCCATACCTCACATCCGACTTCCCTTCCACAACGAATTGAACATATTCATGGTCTGAGAACCCAACTTTCCTTTGTTTATACCCACTCCCTCCCAAACCCTTCGAAATAAAAAAATAATCTATCCTAGAGGAAGACCTCCCACTATCCGCCCAGTACGTTACTGGCGGCGGTCTTATCTTACATAAATCAACGACATCCGTCAACACAAAATCATCAATCATCTGCTTTAACATATTCCCCGTAACGTCAGTTTGAGTCACCCCAACCCCAAAACATATACCCTTATTAATAACACAATTAAAGTCCCCAACTAAGATAACAGGAATCCTTCCTGGAATAAAAAACTTAATCTTCTCAAAAAAGACCTTTCGATCTTTTTTAACAGCTGGAGCATATATGTTCATTAATCTGAACCTCCATCCCCTATAAACCAAAATTAACAAAATGCAGCGCCCCGCTTCTATTTCAACAACTTTCTCTACCACCACCTTCCTATTCCTAATCAAAACACCCACCCCATCACTTTTATTACACCTAGACCCAGACCAAACACAATTTTCAAAATTACCCTCCTTTTTCCTTAAAGACCTTTCAAAACCACCCTCCTGCAAACAAATAATATCATCCCCATAGGACCATAACTCATCCAGCACAGCAGATCTTCTGGCCGCACTTTTAATATGTCTGGAATTTGTAGACCCTATAGCCAATGTGTGGTTGGCTGAAGGAAAAAAACCAGGAGGCATACTTAATCCTGAATCTTAGAGTTCCCTTCATCCAGGACCACCGGATTGGGATACCTCCATCACATCTTTGCCTCCTCCACCTCCTCTTCCTACCCCTAAAAAAGACCCCTCCGGCTGTATTCCAGAATTGGAACTGGTACTCAGGTCAATAGCAAAATCCTCCTTTGCGTAATTAGGCACAGAAACAGCCATACGTGGCTTCTTTTTGCAAGAACCCGCACCCTCCTGCTCCTCATTCTTGCGCACCAGTTGAGACTCCTCAGAATCAGACAAATTCTCCCTATCCCATCCATAGGCTTCAGATGCCGACTCTGACATGATTTCAGGACTGGCTATTGTCAGCACCCTGCCACTCAAACGCAGGCTGCCAGAGCTGCTGTTAGTGTCCTCATCCCGGATAATATTCACAATGGGACTCTTACTCGCAGCCATTGCGCTCACACACTGATCTTCAGCGCTCCCACCTGCCGCGCTCACAGCCGCCAGCGGGCTTTCAAACACCGCCACCCGCACAGACACTTGCGGCTGTTTGCTCCCCACATGCAGCGTCTCCTCTCTGCTCCGGACCTGCGCTCCATTACAGTGCTCCTGTGCACCTGATACAGAAAGAGCACCTGGCGCATTGACGAGCCCCAGGGCAGCCGCAGGCACATCGCTCTTCTGTGCCCCATACTGCGCCTGATACTCTGCCGACCCCGGGCAATTCCTACAGGTGTGTCCCGCTAGCCCACATAGGTCACAGGTTCTGGGCTCAGGACAATCTCCAGCCATATGTCCCTCTTTTTTACAGTTCCTGCAGCAAGAGAATTTCTTTTTGCAATCCTCCTGCTTGTGCCCATAGTCAAAGCACTTTCTGCAATACAGGGGTTGCTCCGGATAGAACAGAAAGCCTCTGCTCCCATCCACAGTGAAATTGGCAGGAGGGTGCATGATACCCCCAATCCCCTTCTCATACCTCTTAAAACGCACAAAGAATTTCACTTTGCCATTAAGGATACCAAGCACATTGTTCAGCTTGAAACCCCCCCTAACGTGAGTACAATATCTGTACAGGAACCTCTCAATAAGCTGGACCTCTTGAAAGGGGTTATAGAGGTGCACAGTCACAGGAACCTCCCTATAAGAAAACAAGGGAGTGACCTTGATTCCCTCCAATTCTGGAGTTCCCGCTCCACGCCAATCACATCAGCCAAGAGATCCTATCCAATTTCCTTCAGATGAATGGCATCCCTCATCTCAGCAACAACCTCCAGTCGAATGGTGTTCTTCAACCCTTGAACTGCCATATTGCAGAAAAGCAGACACGCTGATCCCTCGTTTCCAGCTAGGGGCCCTGGAAAAGGACCCCCACCACCACACTTGGTCTCAGCCAAAAGGCCAGCAAAGTTAACCTACAAAGGTTAATACATGAACCTCCAGCCGGCCTTACATTTTTATAGGATCCTAGTGTTGAGCACTGTCTATCTATATTAGGGAGAGCTTTATTAATATAGGAATTAACTTTATGCAAATTTCTATGAATATTAAGTTCTCCTGGGTGGTTTATGCAGATTAGTGCCCCTTTATGAATTCTGGGTAATGCTTGGCAATCGACCATTATTATACCATCAAGGGATGACCCACTAATGGCCATCCCTATTTCTGCTGTTAGCCAAAGACTGACTCTGCATTGGCTGGCTATTGATGGTCAACAACCAATAGTAGATGGTTGTGTCATTGAGAGTGGAGACCCAATGCTTTTCCACTTGGTGATTGGACAGAGCCCAGCACCCTAGTTATGACAATTTGTGCACAGCCAGCAGCTCCTAATATACATTCTGTTTCGTCAGCAGACCTACAGTACATAGCTCTCTGTTGTTGTTGCTGCAGGTCCGTGGTCATGGTCGCGGTCGCAATCACGGCTTTTGCAGAGATTAAGACACATCTGTCTCCGTATCAAAAAAAGAAAATTCAGCTCATCAGGGGGGGTTTCAGGTACACGGAAACACCCCCTGTGTGCGCTACTGATCTTGTATTAGCACGGTTAACCAACCAAGGTTAACTACTGTTTTTTTATGTTTCCACCTGGTTTTGAGACCATCTGTAGTTGGTCTTATATTGGCTTGCTTCATATTGTATGGTTGTTAGTTTTACCAAAAAGAGTCCCCCAATGATTTTCCACTTTGTGCTGGGATACATATCCCAGCCTCAAGTTCTGATTGGTCCATAGTGCAATAATAAATACATCAGTGTTTTCTCTTCTGTTGATGGTTTTATAACTGGTGCCTGAACCATCCATAGGTGGTTTTTTGCCAGCAATGTTATCAACTGTTTTTATATTTTTTAACTGGTGCTGGGACCCTCTGTAGGTAGTCTGTTGCCAGAAATGTTACCCACTGTTTTTCTATTTATAAAACTGGTACTGGGACCAACTGTAGGTGGTCTTTTTATCACCAAAGTTAACAAGCAATTATTATAGGGTTCTGATACAGAAGACAGACATTCAAAAGATGAACAGTCATTAAGTCGACAGTAAAAGGTCAAAAGTCAAAAGGTCAACAGGGCCAAAAGGCCGATACACAAGAAAATGTGGGTGTTTTGTTTTTAAAAAAAATTGACACCAATTTTTTTAAATGTATTAACTTGGGGGCTCTCTTCACTCACCATGCTGCAGGCGCAGTTGCTCGCTTCGCTCACCACAAGGTTAATAATGGTGATAGTTTGTAACATGGATAGTCAATTTTATGAAATGCGTCCCCTCACAGGTTCGCTTCGCTCGCCATGCTTCGGGCTCAGTGGCTCGCTTCGCTTAACTCACCCCAAGGCTACTACTGGATAGTAAATGCAGCAAAAGTTGTAAGAATGAAAAACCCTAAAAAATATGTGTTGACCTTTTGATTGTCACTTTTTTGGCCCTGTCGACCTAATGCATATCTACCATTAGTGGTCAATCTCATTTGGAAACCACGGTCCCAGAGTATGGAAGAAGAATGGAGAGGCACACAACCCAAGATGCTTGAAGTCCAGTGTGAAGTTTCCACAGTCTGTGTTGATTTGGGGAGCCATGTCATCTGCTGGTGTTGGTCCACTGAGCTTTATTAAGTCCAGAGTCTACCAGGTCATTTTAGAGCACTTCATGCTTCCTTCAGCAGACAAGCTTTATGGAGATGCTAAATGAAAAAGGGTGTGTGCTCTCTCTACAATGGCGCTGGTCTATCTTACGGTCACCTATGTATGTGGATAATACCCAGGTGTGAAAGTGTATGTTGAAACACACTGGTATGGTAAATAAAATGGAATTTAATACAATACTAACATGCAATGTCTAAAAACAAGCAATACTTGTTTTTTTATGTATTGCTTGTTTTTAGACATTGCATGTTAGTATTGTATTAAATTCCATTTTATTTACCATACCAGTGTGTTTCAACATACACTTTCACACCTGGGTATTATCCACATACATAGGTGACCGTAAGAGAGACCAGCGCCATTGTAGAGAGAGCACACCCCCTTTTTCATTTTGCACTTTTGTACTGAGCCCTTAGGGAGCTCTGGCACTCTCCACATGGCCAGCTGTCTCAGTCCTATACAGCGCAGACTTGCTACCCCTGCCCTCCAGTTTGCACTTTTATGGAGATGCTGACTTTATTTTCCAGCAGGACTTGGCACCTGCCCACACTGCCAAAAGAACCAAAACCTGGTTCAGTGACCAAGGGATTACTGTGCTGTATTGGCCAGCAAACTCGCCTTGCCAAGAGAAAGATGAGAGACATGAGACCGAACAATGAAGAAGAGCTGCTATTGAAGCATCCTGGCCTTCCATAACACCACAGCAGTGCCACAGGCTGATAGAATCCATGCCGTATTGAGGCAGTACTTTATGCGATTTATTGATTTTATGTAATATTCTAATTTTCTGAGGTTTTGAATTTGGGGTTTTCTTAAGCTGTAAGCCACAATCATCAAAATTATAACAAATAAAGGCTTGAAATATCTCACTTTGCATGTAATGAGTCTATATAATATATTGGTTTTATCTTTTAAGTTGAATTACTGAAATAAATTAATTTTTGCATGTTATACTAATTTTCTGAGTTTCACCTATATTTCCTCTCATCAACATGATTTATTTCAAATTTTTTGCCAATTAGCTTAATTGTAAAAAAATAAAAAAAATATTTCTTCCTTTCTCCTTCCAAAACCACCATCCATCAGTATGATCCTCCAGCAAAAAAAACCAATCCCACAAAAAAAGAATTCCACGTATACCTTCTAACTAAACTTCACTCATACCCCTTTTCCACTGTAGCATGGGTCGCAGCCATGTCGCCTGACACGGCTGCGACCCATGCCACAGCCCTCTTTCCCACAGTGCTCACCAACCCGGCATATTGTTGGGTTGGTGACGCTGCTAGTGACATGGCAGGGGCGGAGCTGGGAGATCATATGATCTCCCAGCGCCGCCCTCCCATACACTTTGAATGGGAGCCGTGACGCCTCGACACGGCTCCCATTCACATTACACAGCTAACCGGGTTGAATGCGCGTTCAACCAGGCAAGCTACCCGGGTAAGATTCCCGGATCACTTGATCCGGGAATTTGCAGGGGGACTCTTTTCCACTAGGGAAAAACACGGGTAAATGCGCATCCCCACGCATTTTCCCGTGTTTTAAAAGCTAGTGGAAAAGGGGTATAAGTATTTCCATTTCTTGTACTTCCACACTCCTTCACCATCATACACACCTCCATGGTCTTATGTCAGCAATGATAACCAACAATGATTAAAAGCCATCTCCAGCTGGACTTATATTTTTATAGAAACCTAGTGTCAAACACTTTCTTTATCAAAGAGATTTTTTAATTACAAATATCAACTGTATGCAAGTGATGAAGAAAAGTGAGTACTACTAAGTGGTTAATGCAGATTAGGGCACCTGATGTATTTTGGGTACTGTGTATAAAGCTGAGGCAAATTACTAGACTAAAGCCAAACACTAACTCTGCAGTGGCTTGCTGTTAATGCTTAATATTGCATGATTGATGGTTTTTCCATTGAGAGTGGAGAGCCAATGATATAGTCCCGATATGATTTTCCACTTGGTGCTGGTATACAGATTCCAGGCTCCAAGTTCTGATCGGTCCATAGTGCAGTATTTATTACAGAAGTGATTTATATTCTGTTGATGGTTTATACCAGTAAGAGTGGAAAAACTAATGGTTGTCCATCATCTATAGTATAGAGACACCCTTCATTGCTCTTCTATTTCTCCAACTGGTGCTGGGACAATCTGTAAATTGTGTTATACCAGCAATGTTAATCAACCAAGGTTAATCACTGTTTTTCTGTTTTTTCACCTGGTGCTGGGACCATCTGTAGATAGTTTAATACTTGCAAAGTTAACCAACAATAACTAACAGCCATCACTAACTGGCTTTACATTATAGCAACCTGGGGTTGAGCACTCTCTTTATCAAAGTGATTTTTTTTTAATGATGGATGTCAACTTTATGCAAATGCTTTTGAAAAGTGGTTTATGCAGATTAGGACACTTGATTAATTCTGTGTAATGTGTATAAAGCCTAAAGCCAAACACTGACTCTGCATTGACTGGCCGTTAATGCTTAACATTAAATGGATGATTATTTTGCCATTGATAGTGGATTACCAATGTTACGGAGTCCCTAATGGGGTTTTTTTTTTAAATTGGTGCTGGGATATAGAGCCAAAACTTGCCCTTATTTTCTGATTGGTCTATTGTCCAGTGATCAATACTGTAGTGATTTCTCTGCTGTTGATGTTTTTTTGCCATTTAGAGTGGAGATCTAATGGCTGTACATCATACATCATCTATGGTACATAGAGCCCCCAATTTTTTAAAATATTTTTTTAACTTTTGCTGGGACACATTGCCCAGTTGATCAGCCTTTGGACAGTCAAAAATGTGATGCAAGTATGAAAGGAAGAATGCTCTCTTCCTTTCTCGAGATCCTACAGACATCTGGGCCAGTAGTTATCTCATGGTCCCTTATATTGGTCCAGTGGGGTTGAGTACAAATCTGCAGTGGTTGCCATTCTTATTGGGGGAAGCTTATTCACACTGGATTCAATTCAGGAGTTTGTTTATGGCAGATTTCTTATCATAGAAGGTTCCTGAACAGATGAGCCTATCAGGCTAATCTGTGTTTATGCATCCCCTGATCAGAATTAGTGTTGCAGTAAGCAACCACTACTATGTGGTGGGAGAGTTTAACTGTCCCATAAAGGAAGATGGATGCAGCACCAGTATCTCTGCTAAACTTGGCAAGACATCTAACCTGCTCAATGTAGTGGTCATTAAAGCATCATTACAGGATGCTATGGGTTCCATGGGGACTGGCTCTGGGAATTACACTTGGAACCACCCTGTTCGCTCTGTTCATTCCCACATTGACTAGTTTATCTCTAGAGCAGTGAAGCAGAATAGGCATGCCATGAGTCCCTGCTTCTTCTCTGACCAAAGGGCCTGGCAATGGTTTTCTTCCAAGCCCTGGCTCCTGAAAGCTAAATTGTTCTTTGCTGGAAAGCAAAGAAGTGCTGGAGGAGCTGAAGGACGTTGATATCACATGGAAAAATTACAAATGTTATTTTGATTTTATGAGTGACTGATGGGAAAGTCCACAGCTTCTTGCAGGTCAAACATAGACAACAGGTGTGTGACAGTAAGAGGATCTTCAGAAGGCTACAAAGATAACTGCTGTCCCTGCAGGACCTCCAACGGTACAGCTGGGACATGACAGATGATCGGGAGGCTAAAGGGAGCATGTAAAGGCAGTTTGAGGAGGATTCCAGATGCATTGTCTTTTGTTCCAACCTTTAGATGGGTTAGAAATGTAACTCTTTCTTTTTCAGGAAACTCTATTCTGGCCACATAACCCTGAATGAGCTGCGAGATGAGACCCGGACTCACTGGCGTTTCTATAATGGGTGCAGTGTGTGTGGTGCACATGGAACTCTGAGTCCAGTAGGGTCCCCTACCGTACACCCTGCACCCATTTTTAAAATACTCACCCCTCCAAAGTCCAGCGCTGGCAGCCGCAGTGCTGTTAGAACACAGTGAAAATGGCTCAGCTGCCATTTTCACAGAGTTCTGCACATGCACAGTAGAGAAATCTCAGGGAATATGGCCACCGCACCATTTTCCCAGAGATCTGCGCATTTTCCCAGAGATCATGCGCGTGATCCAGGCAGAGAGAGGGGGGCCCGATAGGAGGAGGCTAAACACAGGCCTCCTTCTCTCTTAAAGCGCCCCTGCCAAGACTCCCAAGGTAAATAGGGTGTCATGAGAGTCATCAAAGACTACTGCAGTGACCTATACTCAATGAAAATGACAGTGATGTGGTTGATAAGTTCCTGTCAGCTATCAGTAACACTCTTGTTCCTGCAGAGGAGGTGCACTCTGACACTAGATCCTTTAGGCAGGGCAGTACCCTGGGCAGTGAGTCTCCCTGTGGAGATTTATGTAGTGCTGCAGGATCTCATTGGCCCAGAACTGCTTGAACTATATGAGGCAATGGTGATGGGGAGCAAGATGCCTCCTTTGCTGAGGTAAGGAATGATCACAATCTTGTATAAGCAGAAGGGGGAATAGATGTGACCTAATTAATTGGCAGCCCATCTCTCTCCTGAATGTGGACTACAAGATTCTCACCAATTTACTTGCCAAAAGGCTTAATGCTGTAATTGGACAGATCATTCACCTAGACTAGATCTGTGGAGTTCATTGCAGAGAGGCATGGCCCATTACATCAAGAACCTGAAATGGGCACATGTCTTGGTTTGCATGAGAAGGCCTTTGACCACATCTCACATGAGTTAATGAGTAAGGTCCTGCAGAGTTTTGTGTGTGGTGAAATGTTTTGTTCATATGTTAACCTTATGTACCTTTATATCCACAGCTCGGTGTTGGTGAATCACTGGAAGACCTTTTCCCTGTCTTTTCTGGGGTCAGACATGTCTGCCTTCTTTCATCCCTTCTTTTTCTTTGTGTTATAAAGCTCCTGGCTGTAGGCCTCCGACAAAATATAGAAATCAGAGGTATCAATGGGTCCTGCAATAGGTACTGAAATGGGTCCTGATTGACGAGAGGCCAAGTGTTTGCTGTATATGGACAATGGGGGTCATTCCGAGTTGATCGCTCACTGGCTAGTTTTAGCAGCCGTGCAAACGCTATGCTGCCACCCACTGGGGAGTGTATTTTAGCTTAGCAGAAGTGCGAACAGTTTGTGCAGTTTCTGAGTAGCTCTGAACCTACTCAGCGCTTGCGATCACTTCAGACTATTTGTGTCTGGATTTGATGTCATACACCCACCCAGTGAACGCCCAACCACGCCCTCCCTGAAAATGGTCACTTGACACCCAGAAACGCCTCCTTTCTGTCAATCTTCTTGCGGCCGTCAGTGCGACTGAAAACTTTAGTAGAACCTGTGCACAACCACAACGGGCTTTGTACCCGTAAGCCGCGTGTGCGCATTGAGGGGCATGCGCAGAAATGCCGTTCTTAGCCTGATCACTGCGCTGTGAATGGCAGCTAACGATCAACTCAGAATGACCCCCAATATCACTGTCTACTGCGCAGACCAGCATTTGTTTACAGCACTCATCCAGACCTGAGAGAACTTTGGCCGCACTTCAGGGGCAAAGAACAACTACAAGAAGTCAGAGGCAATACGGTTTAGTCAGTGACCATGACCCGAGATAGTGTTATGAAAGGCTGTGCCTTACCACACTAGGTACTTTATGGACTGTTCTCTGGCACCCACACTTATGGGGCAATCTTGGAGGCCTGGCACCTTATGAACTGTGTTAAGGGTGCTTTGTGGCTTGCCAGTAATTGCCTAAGTCTGAGTAAAATTCTTATGCTGCGCTTTTCAAAGCCACTGCATTATTGGTGGCTTTGGCCACTGGATTTAAAGGGACATTGTAAATTTAGTCCTAGTGCTCTTTTGTTTTGTCACCCCATGGTCCCTGTCTAATGGATAGGGATTTCAGAAGAATCCTGACCATTACCATAAAAAGTAATTTAGAAATAATCACTCACATCATTTCTAGAACTACATTTTAATTGAATATTATTAGTAATAATAATAATAATAATAATAATAATCTGTTGTGCTTGTCAGTAGAACTTTGATTCCTATTGAAGGGCCTGATTCGTATTTCTATGCAAATGCAATCGTTTGCATACAAAACTGATGGTTGGGGACCTGCACATGCGCAGGACTCATTCTGAGCATGTGCTGAATGGTTCCTGCATGATTGCTCGCAGTCCTCCTTTAGTTGCAGCATTATTGACATGCATTTGGAGGTGGAGGAGGGGCGGCAACCTGGACTGTTCTACTAAATGGAAATGGGTGCATGTCGCCCCTTTTTTGTAGGCACACCAAGCCCAGTGTCTGCATCGTCAGACGCAGACTTCTTGGACTGGGCAAAGGGGTTCAGTCGGCCAGTCTGAGTAAGCTTCGGTTTATGCAGACTGGCTGAGGGCTATGACCATCATGACCGATAGCCATGATGGTGATCTGCTCCTAAATATTAGGTAGAACTCCAAGTCTGCAACTGCAACACCTGTACTAAAGATAAATAAAAAATGCTGGGTAGTGTGTTAATGAAAATATACTAAACCCAAATGTGTAAACAGATGGGGCAGTCGATAGCTGGAATTATTAAGCAATGAGTAAATAATGCACAATGGAACTGTAAAATGTATATGTCCTAGAGATCTTAGACCTGAATTAATGGCAATTTATTTCATTTTAATCCTGTAAAGTTTCAGTGCTATGTTGGGAAAGTGCTGGGAAAAAAAGATACAACAAAGCCCCTAACAGATTCCTGTCTAACCCGAGCAGCGTATGAATATGAAATAAGCTGCTTACAGTAAACCATAAGCCACTGATGCCTGAATATGTAAATGAATGTGATTCCCCTCGTTAGTAGTTTATAAAAGTAGTCGATTGACCAGCATCAGAGTTATTAGTTACAGCAAACGTTTGCTCCCTTACAGACACCTCATGTGACCAATTTGGCAGAAACAAAATGTACCTTCTGTAGCTGTTATATATAAATTGTAGTGTTTCTTTATTATTCATTGTACCATAAAAAGAAAGCTTGACATACAAAATGATTTCAAGGTCCCTACTGAATGTAATCGTAGCACATTAATGTCTATGTTTCTGGATAGTAACATTTGTTTGATGATGGCTCAAGTCACAGAGGAATAGAACCATTGTCGATAAAACACACTTGAATGTAAGACCCACCTCTTACAACTGTGTTTTGATATTATGTATTAACATATTATTTGAATCAACAGCCTCTGGCTTATCTTACTGCCATTTAAATCATCTGGACTACATCATATCTGTTTTGTATAATATCTTTATGTTATCTTCTATCCCACACATCTCCCTCAAGCAGTACTGTATGTCTTACAAGAAGTTTTCTTTAGTTTATTCTGATGGATTCCGGGAGTTGTAATTGCAAGCATAAATATCGATTTGAAGATCGTTAGTGTACGCCAATCACAGGCTGATGCTCCCACCCACACCTTTGGAAATGATGTAACTGAATAATTATACAAATTTTAGAGTAGCTGTCACTCCAATGCAGGGAGGAAACACAATGCTAGGTTTAGCAAAGACAAAGTTCTCAACTTGCCCCCTGTTCCATCATTTATGTTTTTCTCCTCAGGTCTCCTGTTACAAATGCCCCCCTCCAACAATTATTCACTGCTTGAAAATGCAAGCAATAGTGTCAATTCTCCAGTATATTGTACACTTTACGATTGCGCTGTTAAAAATGGGGCCTTCTGTTACCTGGGAACAAAACACCAATGTTTTAAGTATACAATATATTCAAAGTTTTAGGTATAGGCAGTGGCTCTACCTCCGATTGAAATGTTTAACTTATGTTGCCACTATACATACTGTACACAAAGGACATATAGAATAAATGCAAAAATGTATTAAGGTGCATGTAGATGCATATAAGTGCATAAACTTTAAAACTTTGAAAGCATAAATATAAATACATCGGGTGGCACAGTGCAGGGTTATGAATTTTGTCCATCTCTCACCAATCATGGAGGCTGCAGTGGGCTTAGCTTTTCTCAAAAGCAAAACTTCCTGCAAGGTCCACACCTACAGCAATATGGCATACAAGTCTGTGACGTGTTTCGGTCTGGTGACCTTTTTAAAAAACGGATGGTTTATATACCCCTAATCTGGATCTTTCAATTTGCCCCGGTTTCCATTTGTGTTACTCACCGCTTCTGGTTTTTGGATCTAGCGGCGGCGGTCCTTTCCTTGGAAATGACTGCGGGAACCATAAAGTCCAGTAACTTTTTTGGATCCTAATGTCACCAATTCGCCTATTCACTATTTTTCTGTACTGTTGTTGTTGTATGATGTTTGTTTATCAAGGACGGAATCAACAAACAACATCATACAACAACGAAAGTACAGAAAAAACTCACACAAAGTCTCTTTCATCCACAACAATTCTGTGTAAGCCATGTACTAAACTTCAGTGATAGACAAGGCAACAGTATGCTGTTTCCTGCAAGCCGAACCGATAGCTGCACCTTTCAATGTAAACCGGTATCTAGCGTAGGAATGCCTATCGTCCTCATCTGATCTATAATTGGCATCACAAAAGGCTTGTAACTCCGAACCTCCAATTTTTCTGAACTTTATTTTTAAGGAGCTTGTACCCTTTAAGTGTCTGAAAATACATTTTACAGCAGTCCAATGCTCTCTTTTATGATTGATTGCAATTTGGCTAACACAACAAACTACATGCATACATTATTAATCTCTAGGAACCTGCCTGCGGGAAACTCACGATTTTTCAGTAGCCCATCACTCCCCCAGAAGAGTGGGCACTGCTACTGCATCTTGTCCACTTGCTAGCGATGTGAGCATAATGGGGAGAATGATACCATGAATCCGCAAATCGTGAGTAGTGGGCAGGGCCTGGTGATTAAATATACGTTATGGTAAGAACTTACCATAGATAACGTGATTTCTCTTATGTCCACAGGTATCCACAGGATAACATTGGGATATTGTTGAGCGACAGCGAAAATGGCACCAACACGGTCACAAGCTTTCTGGCCTCCCAGGATGCATTGGGGCCTTCACCATATAGTCCCAACCACTGACTCAGTCAAATCAGTTCTTTCCACAGCGATTTTAGGCAGGAACATCAGGTAGAGACCTGTTTAGGCGATAAGAACACACATGCACACCCTTCCATACAAGAAGGAAGAGGTTTTTAGTGATTGTCTAGATCCTCAAATCAGATGCGTCAGGGTGGGATCCCTGTGGATACCTGTGGACATAAGAGAAATCACGTTATCAACGGTAAGTTCTTACCATAACGTATATTTCTCTGGCTGGGTCCACAGGATTATCCACAGGATAACATTGGGATTCCCAAAGCCATTTTAGTGGTGGGGACGCTCCTGATTGCACAGGAGGACCTTTCGTCCCAAGTCTGCGTCATAAGAGGCAAAAGTATCCAAGGCATAATGTCTAAAGAATGTGTTTATGGAAGACCATGTGGCTGCCTCACATATCTGTTCTGCTGAAGCACCCTGTTGTGCTGCCCAAGAAGGACCTACCTTACGTGTAGAGTGTGCAGAGACATTAGCCAGAATAGGGAGATCTGCATGAGACAAAGCTTCTGATATTACCATTCGGAGCCATCTTGCGAGCGTCTGTTTACTAGCAGGCCATCCTCTTCTATGGAATCCGTAGAGGATGAAGAGAGAATCTGTTTTCCTGATGGCACGAGTACGATCTATGTAGATTCTTAAAGCCCGCACCACGTCCAGTGACGCTTCTCCCGCAGATAGTCCTGATACCTGAAAAGCTGGGACTACAATCTCTTCATTCAGGTGAAACTTTGATACCACCTTTGGAAGATAGCTAGATCTCGTACTGAGAACTGCTCTGTCTGGAAAAAAACTTAGGAAAGGAGACTTACACGATAATGCTCCTAAATCTGACACTCTTCTGGCCGACGCCATTGCCAGTAAAAAAAGAACTTTAACCGTTAACCACTTAAGATCTGCTCTCTCAAGTGGTTCAAACAAAGGACCCTGGAGAAATTTAAGAACTAAATTTATATCCCAGGGAGCTGCAGGAGGAACAAACAGAGGTTGAATATGTACTGCTCCTTGAAAAAAACTTACGTACATCCTGTAAATCAGCAATCTTCTGCTGAAACCGTACAGTTAACGCTGAAACTTGAACCCCCAAAGAAGCAACTTCCAACCCTTTATCCAATCCTGCCTGAAGGAAATCCAAAATCCTAGCTACTTTAAAAGATCTCGGATTGAAATTTTTTCCAGTACACCAGTGAATATAGGCTTGCCATATTCTATGATACACACGGGCCGAAGAAGGCTTTCTTGCTCTAAGCATAGTTTGGATTACTTGTTTTGAAAATCCTTTAGCCTCTAAGATAGAGGTTTCAACAGCCACGCCGTCAAAGATAGGAGATCCAGATGACTGTGACAACAAGGACCCTGCATTAGCAGATCTGGACGTTGAGGGAGCAGTATCGGTGCTTCCACGGACATTCTCAACAGATCTGTGTACCAATGCCTTCTTGGCCAAGCTGGAGCTATTAGAATGATTGCTCCTTTTGCCTGTTTTATCTTTCTCACTACTCTGGGTAACAGAGATATTGGAGGGAACAGATATGCCAGCTGAAACCTCCATTCTAATGACAGTGCGTCTACAAGGACCGCTCCTGGGTCCCTTGCTCTCGATCCGTACCTCGGAACTTTGTTGTTTAGACGAGACGCCATAAGGTCTATCTCCGGTAGACCCCATATGTTCACCAGTGTCTGAAACACTTCTGGGTGTAGTGCCCATTCGGTTTTCTGAATGGTGTGCCGACTGAGAAAATCCTCTTCCTAGTTTAGTACACCCGGGACAAATACTGCTGACAATGCTGGGAGATGGAGTTCTGCCCATTTTAGAATGGGAGTTCCTTCCTCCATCAGTCTCTTGCTGTGAGTTCCTCCTTGATGATTGAGGCATGCCAGGGGCGGAAGTCTGGGAGACAATGGAGTCATTTGCCACCGGGCTCCAGGCCTGAAGAGGCACTTCCTTCATTGTCTCCCCATTCCGTGTCCTTACCACTTTAACGAAGAACCATCACAGTACAATGGTGAGGGCAAGCTTTTGTAGGGATGGGTTTCCTTCGTGGTGGAGGATTCAGCAGCGCGGGCATGTGATCCTAGTACAGCCTATCTACTGCAGGACTACGGAAGCTCTGTGTGTTCATACCAGAGTGAACAATATGCAGATTGTTGTTTGCGGGGCTGACAGGGCAGCTGTCCGGGAGCACTCACACATTTCCCCGGCTCACTCTGCCCCTGACTGGCCGACTCCAGAGTCCCGGCAGCAGCCAGCAATGCAATGTAGTACCGCAATTGTGAACAGGGATGAGGGCAGGTCAGTGGCGAACTAGGCAGGGTGTCAAATGCCCCTCGCACCGGCCCTACTTTCACCTATTCGGGATGGCCGCCGCCACTGAAATCCACTGTCACACTTGGCCGCGCACTACCTATTGCCGTAATCAGGCAGCACGCAGCCACATTATATTACACAGCCTGCCCCCCCCCCCCCACTCTGTTTCATTCAGATACCCAGCCATTGACTCTACCCTGCCGCTGTGCTTGCCCAGTATTGTCTGATGGGGGCTGCACAGGAGGCGTTACCAGCGTGAATAGGTAAGTGATCTCCACAATTGCTCCCCGCCTGGCCACACATTGTCCTAACTGCACTGCATCCCCCCACAGCACACTCCTGTTTTTTCTACCCCTACATGTTTATCTCTCATACCAACAGTTAGTGTCTGCTCACCCCCCCCGTGTGCCTGTTGCTGTCTCTCACTGTATATGCCTTTGTTTTCCCCCTGTATGTCTCCATCTGCTCTACCCATGTGTGCCTCTGCCTGTAATCCATGTGTGCCTCTGCCCGTACACATGTGTGCCTGTGCCCGTACACGTGTGTGCCTCCTTACCCATGTGTGCCTCTGCCCATACACATGTGTGCCTCTGCCCATACCCATGTGTGTGTCTCCTTACCCATGTGTGCCTCTGCCCCTAACTATGTGTGTACTTGCATTTTTGTATTTTTCGCATAACCATAAGTCAGGTTTAAATTTGTTTTACAAACAGTCGATAGGGGGGGGGGGGGAGGGGCACCAACATTTATCTTGCCTCCAGGCAACTGGAATACAGTTACGCCACTGAGGTATGCTACTGCTGTCGCATTGTCTGAGCGAATCTGGACTGGTCTTCCTTGTAGATTGTCCTTTGCCTGAACTAGAGCCAAGTAAATGGCCCTCATCTCCAACAGATTTATCGGCAGGCGACTTTCCCTTGCGGTCCATTTTCCCTGGAACCATAGGCTTCCGAGTACCGCCCCCCAGCCTTGCAGGCTGGCATCTGTTGTCAGGACTTGCCACTCTTTTATCCAAAAGGGTCTCCCCTTGTTTAAATGGTCTGTCTGTAGCCACCACGCTAAAGACCTTTTTACGTTTACTGGAATCTTTATCATCTGCTTCTTTATCGTCTGATGATTTCCTTTCCATTTGGTCAGAATAAGGTGCTGCAACGGTCTTGAGTGGAATTGCGCATATTGCACCATGTCGAAGGTTGATACCATCAGACCCAACAGTCGCATTGCTGCATGAACTGACATTGTCTGGGCTTGCAACGCTTCCTGAGCCATGACCTGCACCTTGACTATCTTTTTCTCTGGTAAGAGAACTTTCTGTAGGTCTGAATCCAATATGGCCCCCAAATGAACCATCCGCTGTGACGGATTCAGGGACGACTTTTCCCAATTTATGAGCCACCCGTGTCTCTGTAAACAAACTATCGCCTGTTGAAGATGGCTCAACAGTAAATCTTGCGACTGTGCTAAGATTAACAGGTCGTCGAGGTATGGGAATATTCTTATCCCCTGTTTGCGCAGACATACTGCTATAACCACCATGATCTTGGTAAACACCCTGGGTGCTGTAGCTAGCCCGAAAGGCAGAGCTTGGAACTGGAAATGTTCCTGGAGGATGGCAAACCTGAGGTAACACTGATGTGACAGTGCTATAGGCACATGTAGGTAAGCATCCCGTACATCCAGAGATACCATGTAATCTCCCGGTTCCATAGCCAACATTATGGAGCGTAGCGTCTCCATGTGGAACTTCGGGATCCATATGAATTTGTTCAACATTTTCAGATTGAGGATTGGTCGGTATGACCCATTTGGTTTCTGGATTAGAAATAGATTGGAGTAAAACCCCTGTCCCCTTTGTGATGGAGGTACTGGGACAATCACACCTGACTCCAGTAATTTTTGGACTGCTTCTTGCAGGGCATTGGCCTTCGACTCTATACGAGACGGGCTGGTGCAAAAATTTTTTTGAGGAGGCTGCCTCCTGAATGGGAACCCATACCCCTGAGATACTACCTTCTGCACCCAAGCATCTGCTGTTGACTGTTGCCATATGTGTGCAAAATGAAGGAGTCGGCCCCCAACCCTGGAATCATCCAGGCGGTGGCCCGTCTCTTCAGGCTGATGGTTTCTGTTCAGGTTTTGAAGCTGGCTTTTTGCTAGCCCACTGCTTCCTACCCCTGGATTTAAACTGGGGTTGTTTAGGCTCCTCTTTAGCTTTCGCTTTGCTTTGCCAACAAAAAGAGCAAAATTTGAAACCCTTGGACTTAGGGTTAGAGGTAGCCGGAAATCTGACCTTTTTCGATTCAGCCTCTGATTCTAGGATATCCGATAAAGGTTTTCCAAATAATATATTACCGACAAAAGGCAATGCTTCCAATTCTTTCTTGGATTCCGCATCTGCCTTCCAGGTACGTAGCCAAACTGCTCTGCGAGCAACTACTGTCAAGGCTGAAGCTTTAGAAGCAACTGTACCTACATCAATTGCTGCTTCTTCCAAATACTGGGCAGATTGTCTTAAACGGCAGAAACGATCCTCTTGCTCCCTAGTAGGAGAAGGGATGCTATTCTTTAGTTCCTCTATCCATTCGCCCATTGCCTATGCTACCAAGGCCGAAGCCATAGCAGGTCTTACCACTGCTCCTACTAGAGAAAAAATATTTTTCAAAAGGCTATCTACCCTTCTGTCTGTGACATCATTTAGTGAGGTAGATGACAGTGGTAAAGCAGATTTATGCACGAGTCGCAAAACATGTGCATCTACTTTTGGAGGAACTTCTCTTTTCAAACAATCCACAGCTGGAAATAGATAATAAGAATCCCATCTTTTAGGAATCTTAAACTTTTTACTGGGCGCCGCCCAAGACTCATCCATCATTTCCGTCAGCTCATCTGACGCTGGGAATTCAGCTTTCACTGACTTTGTTCGTTTAAATACAGGTGCTTTAGCTTTTAACACTGTCTTGGCTGGCTCTTCCAACGAGAGAACAGCCTTCACAGCATTAATAAGTTCAGCTACATCATCTGAACTAAAACTCTGTGACTGATCATCATACGGAGTCGAATCTATTGTATCATCATCCGATGTATCATCTTGTGTAGTCTGCCACATAGACGTATCTGTCTTAGTCTTACCTGTCTCTTGGTTGCTTGTAGAGGCTACTGGAACCAAGCCGTAGGAAGGGAGCTGCATGTATGGGTTCATAGTGTAACCTAACCCTTGAGGTGGTGCTACTGGAGTTAACTTGTCCGCTATAGAAGATATAGTCTTTGCGAACATATTCCATAGTGGCTCTGTTGGTGGCTGAACCAACTCCTGTTTTTTACTTCGCTGAAACGAGAAAACAGTTTGCACACAAACCCTCATAAGTGACTAATTGATTCATATCAATTACCCCTGACTTACAAGATAAGCATGTTAGGGCTGTAGGAGTGCTTGATAAATTCTCCTCATCACTTTTGCCGCTCACAGACATGGTAATAATCTGTTATTGACTACACAATTTGTGACTGAAAATCACCCTATATGTAAGTATATAGAGGTGAGATCAATCTGACCACAGTGCACCTAATTTGAGGGTCAGAACAGGACTGACATTACACAGAAAAGTCAGCACACATACTAGCAGTCAGTCACATGTTAAAGCATTAGACATTGCCATATGAGAATACAACCTCCATAACAACTTATACATAAGTAGGAAAATTGTACTTCTGTTTTTAACTGGTTCTTTTTTTCAACATAGCATGCAGAAAACACAGTAATACACAGGTCTCATATGCAATAGGTACTAAAAATTAACAATTCATACTAACGAGTAGAAGGAATTCTTAGTACTGTATACCCTGCCGCCGGAGAGCGGGATACAGGGAGACTCACCACACTTCCATATCCAAGCAAATACGCTCGGAAGACGCTGAGTGGATTCAGACACTACTGATGTACACTGCCGCTCTTGATAACTGATAACGGACACAGACGCTCACTGACGGACACGGACGTTGAGCGACTTCCACGTGTATGCAGATGCTAAGGCCTGTGACTCGGTCTGGGCGGGTTTATCTCCAGTGTACACAACCGCAGCGTCTAAGCTGCAACCGAGTACCCTCGTGGTAGCGTCTGAGCCGGAAGTGAGGTCATTCAGTTCATGAAATAAGAGACAAGCGGGAACTGGCCATGAACTCGGAGGATTGGCGGCCAGGTCAGAATCCCCCTGTTGACTTAAACTCCCAGGATCGCGGCCTCTACCTAGTCCTGGCGCCTATGATCCCCAGAGCATAGCGCTGTCGCACTCTAGATGTTCGGCGCATCAACACATTGTTTGTAGTCTCCACCAAATCAGTGTAGCTGTGTCCTGACCCCTCTAGTTAGAGGAAGTCCATAGACTCACCGTCTCCCCATGCTCCGGCCACAGCCTGGTAACGTCTACTGGACCTGCTAGATCATCCAAAACAGACGCCCGTCGAGACAGCACTGATACCCGAAGGTAAGCGTTGTTGTGACCCGGTGGAGAGTTGTATGCGTTTAAGACGCTGTTAAGAGAAGTCGCTCAAAAAAACAATATAGTAAGTCTATAAAAATAAAATAATAAAAGCTTGAGGCTGCTCTTACAGCAGCCCTGTGACCATACGGCTTCCTGCCGCACCAAGCAAAAAACTGATTTGACCGAGTCAGTGGGCGGGACTATATGGTGAAGGCCCCAATGCATCCTGGGAGGCCAGAAAGCTTGTGACCATGTTGGTGCCATTTTCGCTGTCGCTCGACAATATCCCAATGTTATCCTGTGGAAGAAAAAAAGGCATTTGTTTCCCCCCGCACCCTGAATGATAACCCTAACCAGATGCGGCTTTGGGGCTTATTCACACATTTGCGCAAATATGTGTAACGAAGATCTCTGAATTCTATTATCATGTGGAATTTATATCTGGTTACGCTTATCATTCAGGGTTCTGGGGGAAACAAATGCCTTTTTGTCTTGCTTAGAAATACCCCTCCCTTTCGAGCACCTGAATGATATCACTAAGCTAATTGAGCATCTACCAATATATATGTTTGTTGTGAGACGCAGAGAGGTTCCTGCATTAGGAGGAGGTGCAGGCCCTGACATGCCACATGGAGCATTATGGGGTTGCTCCAAGGTAGGTAGCTCTTAGCTTAGACATATTGTAGTAAGGAGCCATTATCATGTGGCTCCTTGCTGGTTAATCTTAGACCCAGATTGGGGTAATGGAGGTATGAGGTGTGGTGCCTTTGGACTGGCTGAGCTGGATGGCCTTAGTGTGGCATACCTTTACATTCTATTAACACTTTTCACCTATTAATTTTTTAACACTATTTCTCTATTTTAATTGCATTTCATTTTTGTATCACTTTCTCTATAGCTTCGGCTTCCTAAATACTAAATATTAACACTATAGTTTTTTCACTGGTATGCTATGCTGGGCTTTCTGGCTTATGCTGGTGTTTTGGGGTGCCACACCCTGCACCTAGATATAGCGCTAGGGACCCCAAATATACAGAGACGCTTGATGCGGCTTTGGGGCTTATTCACACATTTGTGCAAATATGATAATCCTGTGGACCCAGCCAGAGAATTTCTATGGTAATTGTGTCAATTTAGGTCATTTTAGGTCCACTCCCTATAACAAATTGCATGAGTTGCAGTATTTTGCCCATAGTCTGGCCCCGCCCCAATCACAGCCCACCTACATCTCCCCTCCAAGCTTCTGCCAGAGAGGAAACAACAAAAGTTGGCAAGTATGACTATGTGTGATGTCTGAATGTGTGCCAACCGTTGCATACATGAAAGTTCCAATGGGAATAGGGAATACCTCCAATTTCCTCTATATTTGCCATAGCTGTTGAATACATAGCTTTTGTTACTTTTGAACTCTAGTCCGCCATACCAAATCTGTGGAGCATTGCCTCAATGTATCATTGTTGATCAATGGAAGGCTTAACATACACACACGCTAGTTGTGGCTCCGTCTGTGCATGGGCGCGCCTGAACGCTGTGAGCATCTCTATCTGGGCAGGCACGCGCGCCTGCCGCCTGGACGGAGACGCTGTCCATTCACTTGAATGGAGAGCCTCTCCGTCCGGGCAGGCGCGCGCCCGGACGGAGATGCTTACTATGGGAAGCAGCTCTGTGCACTACCGGCATGACTAGGCGGACAGAACGCCTAGTCACACCGGGATTGCATGCCTGCAATTAGGCAGGCAACGATGAGGGAGGCTCTATCTGTACTATCCCCTTAAACCAGGATGCTCAGTTTCTGTGGCTGACTAAAACCAGGTGAAATGCAGGCATGAAGTCAGCCAGCCACAGAATTCATTTGTGTTCCAGTTTAAAGTGATAGTATGATATTCCTACTTTATGGAAACAGTCCTGACATTCGAATTTTGCACAATCCTGAGATCCAGCAGTTGGTAAAATGTTTGAGGTATCTATTGAAATTTGTGGTTTACCTTTGTTGCTCCTCATATAGCACCTGCTTTGTAATTGATCACTTGTATCTGTACTTTAAATTCTGACATGCTTTCAGCTGCCAGCATATGTAGCGCAAAGTCGGTATCGCAATATCTAGCTTACAGTATTTTAAGTTGAAGCTGTCTTTTAAACATTACAAGGGAAATTTACTAAGCTCCCGATCTGATTGAAGATTGCATTTTCGGCCGAAAAAGCATCTTGGTAATTTACTAAACACTGAACATGGCAGTGTTGGGGTAATTCTTATTGAGATACACGGCCGTACACACAAATATGAATCAATAGACCATCGGCCAAACATGGTTGGTTTTTCACATATGCCTCAAAGAACATTGGACTTTACCAAGGGTTCGTATTCTCAATGACTTCCAACAATACACAAACGCTGCCGCAAAAGCATGAAATTCATACACAAACATAACTTTCAAATAATCCTGCTTTTGGCTGGTGGGTTTGGAGAATAATGCATGGATCAGTGAGATCCATGCATGTTTCTTTGTGTATAAGTGTGTAACAGAGTTAAAAATCAGAAAAAATACTCCATGGGGTCCCCCCTCCTACACATAAACAGCTCTTTGAATAATTTGCGTGGGTCTTCCTGTATTTTAAGAACCAGCACCGGGCTCTTGGTTTGATCCTGGTTCAAAAAATACAAGGAGAAAAGAACATAGGGGTCCCCTGTATTTTTGAAACCAGCAGCAGGCTCCACTATTCAAGAAGATCTTGTCACAACTGTGGAACACATTTATATATGTCTTTGTGGCCGTATCATTAACCCACCAAGTAGTCAGCTGTTGCCAGGGTTCCCTGAGGTAGTGGGGACCCCCCAAAAGAGGGTACCCCCCTCCAGGTACCCAAGGGTCAGGGATGAAGCCTGAGGCTGTCCCCAGCACCCGATACCGATGTGTGCTGGGCTGACAGCCATTAATTGTAAAATGAGAATTAAATATTGTCTTTTATAGTGGAACTGTAGGTCCCAGCAAACCTTACCCACATGCTGGTACTTGGAGAACCACAAGTACCAGCATGCATGACATTAAAGAGCCCACTGGTACCTGTAGTTCTACTGTAAAAGAAATATTACAATAAAGACAACACACACCATAGACAGTAAACTTTAATAAAACTTACATGCACACTCACACTTACATATATCTAACTACTGTCCACGGAGCTGCTTGGTCCTTTTTGTCTAGAAAAAATCCATATATGACATGTAAAAATAAAAACTATGCTCATCTATTTCCAGTGTAGATTGGTGCTCTTCTGTCCATATAGACATCCACAGGGTTAAAAATAAAATCAGAAACAATCAAACAGAAAAATCCAGTTCGGGATTGTTTATTTTTGTTATTTTTTATTTTTTGCACCAATCTACACTGGAAATAGGTGAGTAATATTTATTTTTATTTTTTTACAGGTCAACTCCTTCAACTCCATCCTCACCAAGCAATCCTTCTTCCAGTCACTAATCTCCTCTGAGTCCTTCAATCTCCCTTCTTCTCTTCCAAAATTGAGGCAATCCATCACAAAGACTCCTTCCATCTCCTCGCTACAGCCCCACCACTCCCATTATATGCTCCCCTTGGCCACCCCACCATGTGCTCCTACTGCCTCACCTATGGTCATGAGATCAACTTCCTCAACTTGTCAAGCCGCGGCACTTACTGCTGCGGCGGCGGGTCGCGGGGTCCATCTGGGTTCGGCCGGCTGACTGCGGCGCTGGGCTGCAGGGAGTGCGGCGCGGTCGGCGGCGGGAGTGACTGCTTCCGGGAGGCAGGACGAAGGACCTAGTGGCCAAAGGTTCCCTGTGTGTCTGCGGTGTGGGGGCGGCCATGTTGGAGACCAAAGTGCAGCACCAATGAGCGTGATGGGTGAGTGACAGCCAATCTTTATTCCCTGCTGCCTATAAGTAGGCTGAAATATTTGCATTCTGTGCCAGTGCTTTGTTGTAGTTACTCTGTTCCTTAGCTCAGTGCTCCCGATGCTTGTTCTGTGCATCTCCGGTTTATTGGTCCCGTCTGGCTCTCCGAGTGCTCTGCCGACTCTCACCGTACAATGCCTTCCAGCACTTCCGTGTGCGGTCACAGTCGCCCGCTCGCCCACCGGTGCCTTCGGTTTCCGCAGGAGCCCCATGGTGGTTCGCCAGCGTCCAGTTTTCACAGTTCTTCATCCACGTCTCCAAATCATCCAGCATCCAGTTTTCACAGTTCTTCATCCACGTCTCCAAATCATCCAGCATCCAGTTTTCACAGTTCTTCATCCATGCCTCCAAATCATCCAGCATCCAGTTTTCACAGTTCTTCATCCACGTTTTCAAATCACCCAGCTTCCAGTTTACTCAGTTCTTCATCCTCGTCTTTATACCCTCCAGCAAACAGTCCTCACAGCTGTTCAGCCTTGCCATCACATCATTCTACAAAATCGTCTTCACAACTCTTCAGTCTCATCCTTATTTCAAACTACGAACGTCCTTCACAGTTATACAACCTCGGCTTCCTGTCACTCAGTGACTCGCTTCCCAGCAGTTTCCCAGTCCAGAACTAATAAGCCCCAGCTCCCTGCAGTCTCATTCTTATCAGTTGTCCTCAATAAATATATGAAAAGGAATTACCTTCGTCCTCCTTATTTCCAGCACTCAGGGGCAACTGCTCCTTCGGTTGGTCTGAGTCCAACGGATCCACAAACACCACCTGCCCTGACACTTGTCCTCTCCCCTTTCACCTGTCACCTGGATCCTTTTTAACTCCTCCAGTACCTCTCTGCCACTGACTGCTCCCATCTTGCTCACCTCTTCAACTTATCTCCACTGACACCTTTCTCTTGGTGTTCAAACATGCTATTGTCTCATCTATTCTTAAAAAGCCCAACCTTGACTCATTCTCACCAACTAGCTACTGCCTCATTTCTCTACACCCTTTCACCTCCAAACTTATTGAGCACCTTTTCTACAGCTGTCTCACCAATTACCTCTCTGACAACTCCATCCTTGATCCTCTCCAGTCTGTCTTTCTCCCACTTGATTCAAACAAAAATTCCCTGGTCAAAGTCACCAATGAACTGCTTTCGGAAAAATCCAGGTGCCACTTCTCTCTGCTCAACTTCCTGGACCTCTCTGTGGACTTCGACACAGTGGATCATTATCTCCTCCTCTGCACCCTTCAGACCATTGGCCTCTCTAGCATCATCCGTGTATGGTTCACCTCTTACCCTAAGTACCCAAGAAGAAGGGAAGGGAGTGAGGTGGAGCCGTAGGCAGACACAGAGAAGGAGCTTCTCTGTGTCTGCCTACTGCTCCACCTTACTCCCTTCCCTTCTTCTTGGTGTCCCACGGGGTTCTGTCCTTCACCCGCTGCTCTTCTCCTTGTACACCTTCTCCCTGGCAGAACTCATCAGTTCCTATGGCCTCCAGTACCACATCTATTCTGATGAAATGCAATTCTACCTCTCCTCTTCAGACCTCTTCCCTTCTGTTCTATCTTGGGTATCTCTCTGCCATCTCCCGCTGGATTTCTGAGAACTCTCTGAAGCTCAACATGGGTTAAAATCAAACTCATCATCTTCCCTCTCAACAAAGTCTCCACTCCTTTTTGACACCATCATCTCTCCTGTTCCCCAACTCTGCTGCTTGGGTGTCACCCTTGACTCCACCCTGTCCATCACCCCCCACATTCAATCTCTGGCTCAATCCTGTTAGTTCCAGCTATGTAACACCACTTGCATAAGGCCATGCCTCTCCCAAAAATGCTACCAAACTGATTATACATTAATCATTTCTTTACTCGTGCCACAAAACAGAGGTTATCAGTACTCCCCAGCTGAGCTCTGTCTTGCCTCCACCGCAAGCCAAGACGCAATCTCTCATCTGTGTGCGTCCCTGACATCCTGCGCCGCCAGCCTCAGTGCTTAGGACTCCATGCCTGTGTCTCTCTGCCAAACAGCCATAATGATCATCCCCGGCCGCAGCATGCCAAGGTTCCCGCCACTCAGTTCCATGGACAGCGCCATGACAGTCTCCAGTCAGCTGATCCTTCTGAGACCAATCCGGATTCACTTTCGCATCATGTGAGCCGCTCACACAGTCAGCCTTAAGCTCAGGGTATAAATTCCAAGTCCCAGCATAGGCAGATTGTCAGTGCTTTGATGTCCTTCAGTCTGTGTAGAGCTCCAGTATCTCCAGCTATATTGACTCAGTAATATTCCATCTCAGTACTTGCTGACTGCCATTGGTCTTAAAAGGCCATACCAATATTTACAACACAGTGTGTTCTGGTGCTCTGGAAGTGCTAATCCAGTACATCTGAAGACTGTTTGTATTCCATTGCGGCTACAAGAAAACCTGCCTTGCTGACTCCATCAACATTTCTCACAAGCTACTCCGTTGGTTCCGTTCCGCTACAGGAAAACCTGCCTTGCTGACTCCATGAGCATTCCTCTCAAGCTACTGCACTTGTTCCATCCGGCTACAGGAAAACCTGCCTTGCTGACTCCAACAGCATTCCTCACAAGCTACTCTGCTGGTTCCATCCGGCTATAGGAAAACCTGCCTTGCTGCTCGACCAGCATTCTGAACAATCTACTGCACTGGTTCCACCCAGCGTTCTGTCAATTGCTTCGCTGGTTCTGTCCAGCATTTGTAAATCTGGCTGTGCTGGTACCATCCAGCCCTCCTTGTTCCTGCATTGCTGCCTATCAATACCCAACATTCTGAAACTCACCAGTCTTCATGAGACTTTCAGCCTTGGTGACATCCCAGCTACCTACTGCACTGGTGGTCCACACCACCAGTGTTCCAGTTCCCCATAGCTGGTCACCTTCAAATCAGAGTCCCTCACTAACCTGCCATTCCTGTATGCGCAGATTATATATCAAGCCAGCCCAGTTCTGACCGCAGTGCTCAAGACCAGACTCAGTGTCCAGTACTAGTCCGGGTTCACAAACAACTTCAGCCATGAAAACGTGACTACTGCAACTTTCTCCCCACTGGCCTCCCACATTCCCATCTCACTCCCCTGCAATCTGTTCTCAACACTAGACTTATCTTCCTCTCTTGCCATTCCACATCTACCACTCCCCTCCACCAAATCCCGCACTGGCTATAATTCCCCTAAAGAATTCTCTTCAAACTCCTCACAATCACATTCAAGGCCCTCCACGGTCTCCATGGCTCCCTACATCTCCAACCTCATCTTCTTACATACTTCCTCCTGCCCTCTGTGGTTGGCCAATTACTGTCGCCTCTTCTCTACCCAGTTTACTGCATCTTGCACTCGAATCCGGTGCGGCTCTCCCTTTAATAGATTGAGCAACATAACCTATCATGCTCTCCCCAAACTTGCATAGCTTCAAATGTGCACTAAATCTCATCTGTTCATCAAATCATACCCTTCCACCACATGACCTTGTCACCAGGTCACTCAACTCACCCCTTACCTCGGTCATCTCTACCTCACCAACTTCCTGCCCTCAGATCCTCATCCACATGCTATGCCTCATGTCATCTGTCAGTCTTCCTACACCACTAGATTATAACCTCCTAGGAACAAAGTGTTCCTTCCTCCTGTTTTCAGTGCCCTCTTCCCTAACATTTAATTGACTGCCTTCACCTACTCAGAGGCCATATAGCCTCGGAATTCCCCTCAATCATAGTCATTCATCTCTTGCAGTGGTTCTACTCCTGCTAGTCATGCCGTCATTATTTTTAGACAGGTTCCATCCTTCACCTATTACTCCTTCGCTCAGTTGTTTCCTGTACTGTGAATTGTGGTTCTAATTGTTACATTTGTTGTTTTGATTACTGTAATGTAATGTTCTGTGTACCCTGTACTGTCCTACTGTTATCTTTATATACGGTGCTACAGACCACTATAATAACAACAACAACAACAACAACAACAACAACAACAACAACATGTGGATGATGTTGATATGCACCAGTGGAATGTGAAATAGTGTTGAGGCCTAACAGTTTATCCTAAAGCAGATTTTTGGTTTATTCAAGATAACAGTGGCAGACAGCAGTAACAGAGTGATAATGTTAACAGAGACAGTTGTAGTGGTAATTAGAGATGTGCACTTGAAATTTTTCGGGTTTTGTGCTTTGGTTTTGGGTTCGGTTCCGCGGCCGTGTTTTGGGTTCGACCGCGTTTTGGCAAAACCTCACCGAATTTTTTTTGTCGGATTCGGGTGTGTTTTGGATTCGGGTGTTTTTTTTCAAAAAACACTAAAAAACAGCTTAAATCATAGAATTTGGGGGTCATTTTGATCCCAAAGTATTATTAACCTCAAAAACCATAATTTCCACTAATTTTCAGTCTATTCTGAATACCTCAAACCTCACAATATTAATTTTAGTCCTAAAATTTGCACCGAGGTCGCTGGATGACTAAGCTAAGCGACCCTAGTGGCCGACACAAACACCTGGCCCATCTAGGAGTGGCACTGCAGTGTCACGCAGGATGTCCCTTCCAAAAAACCCTCCCCAAACAGCACATGACGCAAAGAAAAAAAGAGGCGCAATGAGGTAGCTGTGTGAGTAAGATAAGCGACCCTAGTGGCCGACACAAACACCGGGCCCATCTAGGAGTGGCACTGCAGTGTCACGCAGGATGTCCCTTCCAAAAAACCCTCCCCAAACAGCACATGGCGCAAAGAAAAAAAGAGGCGCAATGAGGTAGCTGTGTGAGTAAGATAAGCGACCCTAGTGGCCGACACAAACACCGGGCCCATCTAGGAGTGGCACTGCAGTGTCACGCAGGATGTCCCTTCCAAAAAACCCTCCCCAAACAGCACATGACGCAAAGAAAAAAAGAGGCGCAATGAGGTAGCTGTGTGAGTAAGATAAGCGACCCTAGTGGCCGACACAAACACCTGGCCCATCTAGGAGTGGCACTGCAGTGTCACGCAGGATGGCCCTTCCAAAAAACCCTCCCCAAACAGCACATGACGCAAAGAAAAAAAGAGGCGCAATGAGGTAGCTGTGTGAGTAAGATAAGCGACCCTAGTGGCCGACACAAACACCGGGCCCATCTAGGAGTGGCACTGCAGTGTCACGCAGGATGGCCCTTCCAAAAAACCCTCCCCAAACAGCACATGACGCAAAGAAAAAAAGAGGCGCAATGAGGTAGCTGTGTGAGTAAGATAAGCGACCCTAGTGGCCGACACAAACACCGGGCCCATCTAGGAGTGGCACTGCAGTGTCACGCAGGATGGCCCTTCCAAAAAATACTCCCCAAACAGCACATGACGCAAAGAAAAAAAGAGGCGCAATGAGGTAGCTGTGTGAGTAAGATAAGCGACCCTAGTGGCCGACACAAACACCGGGCCCATCTAGGAGTGGCACTGCAGTGTCACGCAGGATGTCCCTTCCAAAAAACCCTCCCCAAACAGCACATGACGCAAAGAAAAAAAGAGGCGCAATGAGGTAGCTGTGTGAGTAAGATAAGCGACCCTAGTGGCCGACACAAACACCGGGCCCATCTAGGAGTGGCACTGCAGTGTCACGCAGGATGGCCCTTCCAAAAAACCCTCCCCAAACAGCACATGACGCAAAGAAAAAAAGAGGCGCAATGAGGTAGCTGTGTGAGTAAGATAAGCGACCCTAGTGGCCGACACAAACACCGGGCCCATCTAGGAGTGGCACTGCAGTGTCACGCAGGATGGCCCTTCCAAAAAATACTCCCCAAACAGCACATGACGCAAAGAAAAATTAAAGAAAAAAGAGGTGCAAGATGGAATTGTCCTTGGGCCCTCCCACCCACCCTTATGTTGTATAAACAGGACATGCACACTTTAACCAACCCATCATTTCAGTGACAGGGTCTGCCACACGACTGTGACTGAAATGACGGGTTGGTTTGGACCCCCACCAAAAAGAAGCAATTAATCTCTCCTTGCACAAACTGGCTCTACAGAGGCAAGATGTCCACCTCATCATTATCCTCCGATATATCACCGTGTACATCCCCCTCCTCACAGATTATCAATTCGTCCCCACTGGAATCCACCATCTCAGCTCCCTGTGTACTTTGTGGAGGCAATTGCTGCTGGTCAATGTCTCCACGGAGGAATTGATTATAATTCATTTTAATGAACATCATCTTCTCCACATTTTCTGGATGTAACCTCGTACGCCGATTGCTGACAAGGTGAGCGGCGGCACTAAACACTCTTTCGGAGTACACACTTGTGGGAGGGCAACTTAGGTAGAATAAAGCCAGTTTGTGCAAGGGCCTCCAAATTGCCTCTTTTTCCTGCCAGTATAAGTACGGACTGTGTGACGTGCCTACTTGGATGCGGTCACTCATATAATCCTCCACCATTCTTTCAATGGTGAGAGAATCATATGCAGTGACAGTAGACGACATGTCCGTAATCGTTGTCAGGTCCTTCAGTCCGGACCAGATGTCAGCATCAGCAGTCGCTCCAGACTGCCCTGCATCACCGCCAGCGGGTGGGCTCGGAATTCTGAGCCTTTTCCTCGCACCCCCAGTTGCGGGAGAATGTGAAGGAGGAGATGTTGACAGGTCGCGTTCCGCTTGACTTGACAATTTTCTCACCAGCAGGTCTTTGAACCCCAGCAGACTTGTGTCTGCCGGAAAGAGAGATCCAAGGTAGGCTTTAAATCTAGGATCGAGCATGGTGGCCAAAATGTAGTGCTCTGATTTCAACAGATTGACCACCCGTGAATCCTTGTTAAGCAAATTAAGGGCTCCATCCACAAGTCCCACATGCCTAGCGGAATCGCTCTGTGTTAGCTCCTCCTTCAATGTCTCCAGCTTCTTCTGCAAAAGCCTGATGAGGGGAATGACCTGACTCAGGCTGGCAGTGTCTGAACTGACTTCACGTGTGGCAAGTTCAAAGGGCATCAGAACCTTGCACAATGTTGAAATCATTCTCCACTGCGCTTGAGACAGGTGCATTCCACCTCCTATATCGTGCTGAATTGTATAGGCTTGAATGGCCTTTTGCTGCTCCTCCAACCTCTGAAGCATATAGAGGGTTGAATTCCACCTCGTTACCACTTCTTGCTTCAGATGATGGCAGGGCAGGTTCAGTTGTTTTTGGTGGTGCTCCAGTCTTCTGTACGTGGTGCCTGTACGCCGAAAGTGTCCCGCAATTCTTCTGGCCACCGACAGCATCTCTTGCACACCCCTGTCGTTTTTTAAAAAATTCTGCACCACCAAATTCAAGGTATGTGCAAAACATGGGACGTGCTGGAATTTGCCCATATTTAATGCACACACAATATTGCTGGCGTTGTCCGATGCCACAAATCCACAGGAGAGTCCAATTGGGGTAAGCCATTCCGCGATGATCTTCCTCAGTTGCCGTAAGAGGTTTTCAGCTGTGTGCGTATTCTTGAAACCGGTGATACAAAGCGTAGCCTGCCTAGGAAAGAGTTGGCGTTTGCGAGATGCTGCTACTGGTGCCGCCGCTGCTGTTCTTGCGGCGGGAGTCCATACATCTACCCAGTGGGCTGTCACAGTCATATAGTCCTGACCCTGCCCTGCTCCACTTGTCCACATGTCCGTGGTTAAGTGGACATTGGGTACAACTGCATTTTTTAGGACACTGGTGAGTCTTTTTCTGACGTCCGTGTACATTCTCGGTATCGCCTGCCTAGAGAAGTGGAACCTAGATGGTATTTGGTAACGGGGGCACACTGCCTCAATAAATTGTCTAGTTCCCTGTGAACTAACGGCGGATACCGGACGCACGTCTAACACCAACATAGTTGTCAAGGCCTCAGTTATCCGCTTTGCAGCAGGATGACTGCTGTGATATTTCATCTTCCTCGCAAAGGACTGTTGGACAGTTAATTGCTTACTGGAAGTAGTACAAGTGGTCTTCCGACTTCCCCTCTGGGATGACGATCGACTCCCAGCAGCAACAACAGCAGCGCCAGCAGCAGTAGGCATTACACTCAAGGATGCATCGGAGGAATCCCAGGCAGGAGAGGACTCGTCAGAATTGCCAGTGACATGGCCTGCAGGACTATTGGCATTCCTGGGTAAGGAGGAAATTGACACTGAGGGAGTTGGTGGGGTGGTTTGCGTGAGCTTGGTTACAAGAGGAAGGGATTTACTGGTCAGTGGACTGCTTCCGCTGTCACCCAAAGTTTTTGAACTTGTCACTGACTTATTATGAATGCGCTGCAGGTGACGTATAAGGGAGGATGTTCCGAGGTGGTTAACGTCCTTACCCCTACTTATTACAGCTTGACAAAGGCAACACACGGCTTGACACCTGTTGTCCGCATTTCTGTTGAAATACTTCCACACCGAAGAGCTGATTTTTTTGGTATTTTCACCAGGCATGTCAATGGCCATATTCCTCCCACGGACAACAGGTGTCTCCCCGGGTGCCTGACTTAAACAAACCACCTCACCATCAGAATCCTCCTGGTCAATTTCCTCCCCAGCGCCAGCAACACCCATATCCTCCTCATCCTGGTGTACTTCAACACTGACATCTTCAATCTGACTATCAGGAACTGGACTGCGGGTGCTCCTTCCAGCACTTGCAGGGGGCGTGCAAATGGTGGAAGGCGCATGCTCTTCACGTCCAGTGTTGGGAAGGTCAGGCATCGCAACCGACACAATTGGACTCTCCTTGTGGATTTGGGATTTTCGAAGAACGCACAGTTCTTTGCGGTGCTTTTGCCAGCTTGAGTCTTTTCATTTTTCTAGCGAGAGGCTGAGTGCTTCCATCCTCATGTGAAGCTGAACCACTAGCCATGAACATAGGCCAGGGCCTCAGCCATTCCTTGCCACTCCGTGTGGTAAATGGCATATTGGCAAGTTTACGCTTCTCCTCCGACAATTTTATTTTAGGTTTTGGAGTCCTTTTTTTACTGATATTTGGTGTTTTGGATTTTACATGCTCTGTACTATGACATTGGGCATCGGCCTTGGCAGACGACGTTGCTGGCATTTCATCGTCTCGGCCATGACTAGTGGCAGCAGCTTCAGCACGAGGTGGAAGTGGATCTTGATCTTTCCCTAATTTTGGAACCTCAACATTTTTGTTCTCCATATTTTAATAGGCACAACTAAAAGGCACCTCAGGTAAACAATGGAGATGGATGGATACTAGTATACTTATGGATGGACTGCCGAGTGCCGACACAGAGGTAGCTACAGCCGTTGACTACCGTACTGTGTCTGCTGCTAATATAGACTGGATGATAATGAGATGAAATCAATATATATGTATATATAATATCACTAGTACTGCAGCCGGACAGGTATATATTATATATTTATTATGTAATGACTGATGACGGACCTGCTGGACACTGTCAGCTCAGCAGCACCGCAGACTGCTACAGTAAGCTACTATAGTAGTATGTATAAAGAAGAAAGAAAAAAAAAACAACCACGGGTAGGTGGTATACAATTATGGATGGACTGCCGAGTGCCGACACAGAGGTAGCTACAGCCGTGGACTACCGTACTGTGTCTGCTGCTAATATAGACTGGATGATAATGAGATGAAATCAATATATATGTATATATAATATCACTAGTACTGCAGCCGGACAGGTATATATTATATATTTATTATGTAATGACTGATGATGGACCTGCTGGACACTGTCAGCTCAGCAGCACCGCAGACTGCTACAGTAAGCTACTATAGTAGTATGTATAAAGAAGAAAGAAAAAAACAACAACCACGGGTAGGTGGTATACAATTATGGATGGACTGCCGAGTGCCGACACAGAGGTAGCTACAGCCGTGGACTAACGTACTGTGTCTGCTGATAATATAGACTGGATGATAATGAGATGAAATCAATATATATGTATATATAATATCACTAGTACTGCAGCCGGACAGGTATATATTATATATTTATTATGTAATGACTGATGACGGACCTGCTGGACACTGTCAGCTCAGCAGCACCGCAGACTGCTACAGTAAGCTACTATAGTAGTATGTATAAAGAAGAAAGAAAAAAAAAACAACCACGGGTAGGTGGAATACAATTATGGATGGACTGCCGAGTGCCGACACAGAGGTAGCTACAGCCGTGGACTAACGTACTGTGTCTGCTGATAATATAGACTGGATGATAATGAGATGAAATCAATATATATGTATATATAATATCACTAGTACTGCAGCCGGACAGGTATATATTATATATTTATTATGTAATGACTGATGAGGGACCTGCTGGACACTGTCAGCTCAGCAGCACCGCAGACTGCTACAGTAAGCTACTATAGTAGTATGTATAAAGAAGAAAAAAAAAAAAAAAACAACCACGGGTAGGTGCTAGGTGGTATACAATATTATATATATATTATATACAATTATATATATATATATATATATATATAATATATATTAAACTCATAAACTGGTGGTGATTATTAAACTGGTGGTCAGGTCACTGGTCACACTATCAGCAACTTGCAAGTAGTACTCCTGAGTCCTAAGCAGACAATCACAATATATATTATACTGGTGGTCACAGTGTGGTCACAAACAATGGCAGTGTGGCTGGCACTCTGGCAGCAAAAGTGTGCACTGTACGTTATATGTACTCCTGAGTCCTGCTCTCAGACTCTAACTGCTCCCCACTGTCAGTGTCTCCCCCACAAGTCAGATAATACAGTCACACTATCTCTCTCTATCACTTCAGCAAGTACTAGTAGTAGTACTCCTAATGCTCCCCAAATTACTACTGTGTCTCTCTCTGTCTCACTCTCTTCTCGAATCTCTATAAACGGAGAGGACGCCAGCCACGTCCTCTCCCTATGAATCTCAATGCACGTGTGAAAAATGGCGGCGACGCGCGGCTCCTTATATAGAATCCGAGTCTCGCGATAGAATCCGAGCCTCGCGAGAATCCGACAGCGTGATGATGACGTTCGGGCGCGCTCGGGTTAACCGAGCAAGGCGGGAAGATCCGAGTCGCTCGGACCCATGTAAAAAAAACTGAAGTTCGGGCGGGTTCGGATTCCGAGGAACCGAACCCGCTCATCTCTAGTGATAATACTGATAAAGGTATCAGCAGTAAGACTTCCCTGAAGGAACATATGCTGCATGCTGCTGCAGTACATCACAGTGACACATGATCATCTAAGACGGTGCAGAGGCATGGGATTGCACAAGCCAAGTAGAGGTTGCAATGGCCATCTTGGTAAAGGTGGCTTCACAGTAAAGGAGCAGGAGGTAGCAGTATAGTGCACACCTTTCTAACAGATGATACTCAAATCTACTTACAGTATCCTCACCAGATTTGGCATAACCATCTGTGTTGGTCTGCTTTACTGGTTTTCTTTCTGTAATTTCATCTTGGATGTTCTCTCAATGGGGGTAATTCTGAGTTGAACGCAGCAGTATCTTTGTTAGCAGTTGGTCAAAACCATGTGCACTGCAGGGGAGGCAGATAACATGAGCAGAGAGAGTTAGATTTGGGTGTGGTGTGTTCAATCTGCAATCTAAATTGCAGTGTAAAATAAAGCAGCCAGTATTTACCCTGCGCAGAAACAAAATAACCCACCCAAATCTAACTCTCTCTGCACATGTTATATCTGCCTCCCCTGCAGTGCACATGATTTTGCCTAATTGCTAACAAACTTGCTGCTGCTATCATCTCAGAATTACCCCCAATGTCTCAAAATTAGGACCTGATTCGGAGTCACAGGCAATGCCGATGTTCACATAGTTGAGCAATTATTTGCTACTGTGCATGCCTGACAAATTCTGTAAACCTCTGTGGAGCATGAGTTACCCTGAGTGTATGCAATGAGTCAGACGGTATTATAAATGTATTGGCAAACTGATGGGCATTCCTGGGCAGTAACTAGAAGATGGCCTGAAGTGAACTCAAAAATAGTCCATTTTATTGGTGTATTATAAGAGAAGACATTCAGATGGAAAAACTACACCTACCATAGGGCTGAAGCAAGTGCCAGTGGTGCGCCGGTGGTGGTGTGTCAAGAATCACTAGCAGTATTACATCATGCAGAGATGTAGAAATGGGGCATTTCAGTGCACACTTGAACACCACAGGAAGGCTTAAAGTAGCAATTGCAGGTTGTCGGTTCGGCAACTCCGCCAAAAGACACAAGAGTGGAAGCAGCAGTATCAACCTCTGTATCTTTCCAAAATAGAAATAATATTTCCAACAGCCAATAGTAGTTACTAACCTGATTTCTCTACCACTGTTGATAACCTGAAAATCAATCCAACACTTCAAGCTCTCTGCCTAGGTGTCATCCTTAACTCTAAACTGTTCTTTATTCCCACATTTAGTTGATTTCCAAATCCTGTTACATACAGCCAATAAACATATCCAGAATATACCCATATCTTACACAAATCTTATCATAATCTTCTGCATTGATTACTGCGCTAGTCTTCTTACTGTTTCACCACTAAAATACATTTTTAAAGCCTCTGTGAGGCTAATCTTCCCCACTAATTGTACATTGTCAGGCACTCCATTGATTACCTGTATTTTACTGAATTCAAGATATAATACTTTTACTTACACATAGGGGGTCATTCCGAGTTGATCGTAGCTGTGCTAAATTTAGCACAGCTACGATCATCTTCCCAGACATGCGGGGAGACACCCAGCACAGGGCTAGTCCACCCCGCATGTCAGTCCGCCCCCCCCCCCCCCCCACACACACACACACACCCAAGTACAAAAGCATTGGGTCGCAGCGGCTGCGTGTGACGTCACCCCCGCACGGTCCGGCCATGCCTGCGTTGGCCGGACCGCACCACGAAAACGGTGGCTAAAAGCCGCGGTGCCGCCCCCTCCCGCCCAGCGAATGCCTCTGCCTGTCAATCAGGCAGAGGCGATCTTTAGGTAATGACGGCCTTTGGCCGTCTGGCATGCACCAGCACACTGCGGCGCCGGCACATGCGTAGTTCCGACCCGATCACTGCACTGCGAACAACTGCAGCATGCGATCGGGTCGGAATGACCCCCATAATGCTAAGGCTGTTGACCTAACTACTGTACACCAACACACATCTCTTTGTTTATCTCAAAATATCTCCCAGCTAGAACACTCCTCTCTACACAAGATCTGTGTCTCCACACTCATTACAGGTTTCCGTTCATGGATAGAAGACATTTTGTGGGCTGCACCTATTCTGTGGAATGCCCTCCCACACACAATAAGATTCTCCTCTTCAAACCTTAGCGCATTCCCTGAAAACTCACCTATTCAAGCAAGCTTAGCAAGTTCCAAAACCACCCACACAAGTTCCATAAACTATTCTATTAATTACATCCCCCCTATTCAGTTCACACTTAACTTTATATATTTTCTTTTTCATCTATTTCACACCCCACAGACCTCAGGCAAAAATTGTTGCGTGACTGAATCAAAGAGATCACCAAGAGCCTCTACAATCTGGCTGAAACAATATGCAATATGTAGCACTTATCTTTGTTTTTTTCAATCCTATTTCACAATAGATTGTAAGCTTGCAAGCAGATCCCTCTTACTTCTTAGTCTGTTATTATCTATCCGTTGTTACTGTTTTGTTCCCAATTGTAAAGTGCAACAAAATATGCTAGCACCAGTACCTATTAATAATAATAAACAACTCCCTTCTCATCCTCCTAGCCTGCCTGCCTGCCTCCTACTTTTGGCCTACCTGTGCCTACTTCTTGGATCTAGCTCCTCCTCCTCTGGCCTGCCTATCTCTAGATGTTCGGCGCATCAACACATTGTTTGTAGTCTCCACCAAATCAGTGTAGCTGTGTCCTGACTAGAGATGTGCACTTGAAATTTTTCGGGTTTTGTGTTTTGGTTTTGGGTTTGGTTCCGCGGCCGTGTTTTGGGTTGGACCGCGTTTTGGCAAAACCTCACCGAATTTTTTTTGTCGGATTCGGGTGTGTTTTGGATTCGGGTGTTTTTTTCAAAAAACACTAAAAAACAGCTTAAATCATAGAATTTGGGGGTCATTTTGATCCCAAAGTATTATTAACCTCAAAAACCATAATTTCCACTCATTTTCAGTCTATTCTGAACACCTCACACCTCACAATATTATTTTTAGTCCTAAAATTTGCACCGAGGTCGCTGGATGACTAAGCTAAGCGACCCTAGTGGCCGACACAAACACCTGGCCCATCTAGGAGTGGCACTGCAGTGTCACGCAGGATGGCCCTTCCAAAAAACACTCCCCAAACAGCACATGACGCAAAGAAAAAAAGAGGCGCAATGAGGTAGCTGTGTGAGTAAGATAAGCGACCCTAGTGGCCGACACAAACACCTGGCCCATCTAGGAGTGGCACTGCAGTGTCACGCAGGATGGCCCTTCCAAAAAACACTCCCCAAACAGCACATGACGCAAAGAAAAAAAGAGGCGCAATGAGGTAGCTGTGTGAGTAAGATAAGCGACCCTAGTGGCCGACACAAACACCTGGCCCATCTAGGAGTGGCACTGCAGTGTCACGCAGGATGGCCCTTCAAAAAAATACTCCGCAAACAGCACATGACGCAAAGAAAAATGAAAGAAAAAAGAGGTGCAAGATGGAATTGTCCTTGGGCCCTCCCACCCACCCTTATGTTGTATAAACAGGACATGCACACTTTAACCAACCCATCATTTCAGTGACAGGGTCTGTCACACGACTGTGACTGAAATGACGGGTTGGTTTGGACCCCCACCAAAAAAGAAGCAATTAATCTCTCCTTGCACAAACTGGCTCTACAGAGGCAAGATGTCCACCTCATCATCATCCTCCGATATATCACCGTGTACATCCCCCTCCTCACAGATTATCAATTCGTCCCCACTGGAATCCACCATCTCAGCTCCCTGTGTACTTTGTGGAGGCAATTGCTGCTGGTCAATGTCTCCACGGAGGAATTGATTATAATTCATTTTAATGAACATCATCTTCTCCACATTTTCTGGAAGTAACCTCGTACGCCGATTGCTGACAAGGTGAGCGGCGGCACTAAACACTCTTACGGAGTACACACTTGTGGGAGGGCAACTTAGGTAGAATAAAGCCAGTTTGTGCAAGGGCCTCCAAATTGCCTCTTTTTCCTGCCAGTATAAGTACGGACTGTCTGACGTGCCTACTTGGATGCGGTCACTCATATAATCCTCCACCATTCTTTCAATGGGGAGAGAATCATATGCAGTGCCAGTAGACGACATGTCCGTATCCGTAATCGTTGGCAGGTCCTTCAGTCCGGACCAGATGTCAGCATCAGCAGTTGCTCCAGACTGCCCTGCATTACCGCCAGTGGGTGGGCTCGGAATTCTGAGCCTTTTCCTCGCACCCCCAGTTGCGGGAGAATGTGAAGGAGTAGATGTTGACAGGTCGCGTTCCGCTTGACTTGACAATTTTCTCACCAGCAGGTCTTTGAACCCCAGCAGACTTGTGTGTGCCGGAAAGAGAGATCCAAGGTAGGTTTTAAATCTAGGATCGAGCACGGTGGCCAAAATGTAGTGCTCTGATTTCAACAGATTGACCACCCGTGAATCCTTGTTAAGCGAATTAAGGGCTCCATCCACAAGTCCCACATGCCTAGCGGAATCGCTCTGTGTTAGCTCCTCCTTCAATGTCTCCAGCTTCTTCTGCAAAAGCCTGATGAGGGGAATGACCTGACTCAGGCTGGCAGTGTCTGAACTGACTTCACATGTGGCAAGTTTAAAGGGCAGCAGAACCTTGCACAACGTTGAAATCATTCTCCACTGCGCTTGAGACAGGTGCATTCCACCTCCAATATCGTGCTCAATTGTATAGGCTTGAATGGCCTTTTGCTGCTCCTCCAACCTCTGAAGCATATATAGGGTTGAATTCCACCTCGTTACCACTTCTTGCTTCAGATGATGGCAGGGCAGGTTCAGGCGTTTTTGGTGGTGCTCCAGTCTTCTGTACGTGGTGCCTGTACGCCGAAAGTGTCCCACAATTCTTCTGGCCACCGACAGCATCTCTTGCACGCCCCTCTCGTTTTTTAAATAATTCTGCACCACCAAATTCAAGATATGTGCAAAACATGGGACGTGCTGGAATTTGCCCATATTTAATGCACACACAATATTGCTGGCGTTGTCCGATGCCACAAATCCACAGGAGAGTCCAATTGGGGTAAGCCATTCCGCGATGATCTTCCTCAGTTGCCGTAAGAGGTTTTCAGCTGTGTGCGTATTCTGGAAACCGGTGATACAAAGCGTAGCCTGCCTAGGAAAGAGTTGGCGTTTGCGAGATGCTGCTACTGGTGCCGCCGCTGCTGTTCTTGCGGCGGGAGTCCATACATCTACCCAGTGGGCTGTCACAGTCATATAGTCCTGACCCTGCCCTGCTCCACTTGTCCACGTGTCCGTGGTTAAGTGGACATTGGGTACAACTGCATTTTTTAGGACACTGGTGAGTCTTTTTCTGACGTCCGTGTACATTCTCGGTATCGCCTGCCTAGAGAAGTGGAACCTAGATGGTATTTGGTAACGGGGGCACACTACCTCAAGAAATTGTTTAGTTCCCTGTGAACTAACGGCGGATACCGGATGCACGTATAACACCAACATAGTTGTCAAGGCCTCAGTTATCCGCTTTGCAACAGGATGACTGCTGTGATATTTCATCTTCCTCGCAAAGGACTGTTGGACAGTCAATTGCTTACTGGAAGTAGTACAAGTGGTCTTCCGACTTCCCCTCTGGGATGACCATCGACTCCCAGCAGCAACAACAGCAGCGCCAGCAGCAGTAGGCGTTACACGCAAGGATGCATCGGAGGAATCCCAGGCAGGAGACGACTCGTCAGAATTGCCAGTGACATGGCCTGCAGGACTATTGGCATTCCTGGGGAAGGAGGAAATTGACACTGAAGGAGTTGGTGGGGTGGTTTGCGTGAGCTTGGTTACAAGAGGAAGGGATTTACTGGTCAGTGGACTGCTTCCGCTGTCGCCCAAAGTTTTTGAACTTGTCACTGACTTATTATGAATGCGCTGCAGGTGACGTATAAGGGAGGATGTTCCGAGGTGGTTAACGTCCTTACCCCTACTTATTACAGCTTGACAAAGGCAACACACGGCTTGACAAATGTTGTCCGCATTTCTGTTGAAATACTTCCACACCGAAGAGCTGATTTTTTTGGTATTTTCACCAGGCATGTCAATGGCCATATTCCTCCCACGGACAACAGGTGTCTCCCCGGGTGCCTGACTTAAACAAACCACCTCACCATCAGAATCCTCCTTGTCAATTTCCTCCCCAGCGCCAGCAACACCCATATCCTCCTCATCCTGGTGTACTTCAACACTGACATCTTCAATCTGACTATCAGGAACTGGACTGCGGGTGCTCCTTCCAGCACTTGCAGGGGGCGTGCAAATGGTGGAAGGCGCATGCTCTTCACGTCCAGTGTTGGGAAGGTCAGGCATCGCAACCGACACAATTGGACTCTCCTTGTGGATTTGGGATTTCGAAGAACGCACAGTTCTTTGCTGTGCTTTTGCCAGCTTGTCTTTTCATTTTTCTAGCGAGAGGCTGAGTGCTTCCATCCTCATGTGAAGCTGAACCACTAGCCATGAACATAGGCCAGGGCCTCAGCCGTTCCTTGCCACTCCGTGTGGTAAATGGCATATTGGCAAGTTTACGCTTCTCCTCCGACAATTTTATTTTAGATTTTTGAGTCCTTTTTTTACTGATATTTGGTGTTTTGGATTTTACATGCTCTGTACTATGACATTGGGCATCGGCCTTGGCAGACGACGTTGCTGGCATTTCATCGTCTCGGCCATGACTAGTGGCAGCAGCTTCAGCACGAGGTGGAAGTCGATCTTGATCTTTCCCTATTTTTGGAATCTCAACATTTTTGTTCTCCATATTTTAATAGGCACAACTTAAAGGCACCCCAGGTAAACAATGGAGATGGATGGATACTAGTATACTTATGGATGACGAGCGACTGCCGACACAGAGGTAGCTACAGCCGTGGACTACCGTACTGTGTCTGCTGCTAATATAGACTGGATGATAATGAGATAAAATTAAAATATATATATATATCACACTAGTACTGCAGCCGGACAGGTATATATTATGTAATGACGGACCTGCTGGACACTGTCTGTCAGACTCAGCACTGCAGACTCCTAAAGTAAGCTACTAGTATCAAGAAGATAGAAAAAAAAAACCACGGGTAGGTGGTATACAATTATGGATGGACGAGCGACTGCCGACACAGAAGTAGCTACAGCCGTGGACTACCGTACTGTGTCTGCTGCTAATATAGACTGGATGATAATGAGATAAAATTAAAATATATATATATATATATCACACTAGTACTGCAGCCGGACAGGTATATATTATGTAATGACGGACCTGCTGGACACTGTCTGTCAGACTCAGCACTGCAGACTCCTTAAGTAAGCTACTAGTATCAAGAAGATAGAAAAAAAAAAAAACCACGGGTTGGTGGTATACAATTATGGATGGACGAGCGACTGCCGACACAGAGGTAGCTACAGCCGTGGACTACCGTACTGTGTCTGCTGCTAATATAAACTGGATGAGAATGAGATAAAATTAAAATATATATATATATCACACTAGTACTGCAGCCGGACAGGTATATATTATGTAATGACGGACCTGCTGGACACTGTCTGCAGAATGCGTTTATAAAAACACCACACGACGAGTGTTTAACTTTTTCAGGCAGACAATCACAATATACTGGTGGTCAGCAGACAATCACAATACTGGTGGTCAGTGGTCACTGGTCAGTCACACTGGCAGTGGCACTCTGGCAGCAAAAGTGTGCACTGTACTTAAAATATGTACTCCTGCTATAACTGCTCCCCAGTCTCCCCCACAATAAAGCTGTGTGAGCAGTGAGCACTCAGCACAGTCAGATAATGATATACAGTATTACATATGATGCAGCACACTGGGCTGAGCACAGATATGGTATGTGACTGTGTCACACTGTGTATCGTTTTTTATCAGGCAGAGAACGGATTAATTAAACTGGTGGTCACTGGTCACACTATCAGCAGCAAGTAGTACTCCTCCTAATAATATGCTCCCCAAAATTTGTGTCTCTCTCTAGTACTCTAGTCTAAATGGAGAGGACGCCAGCCACGTCCTCTCCCTATCAATCTCAATGCACGTGTGAAAATGGCGGCGACGCGTGGCTCCCTATATAGAATCTGAGTCTCGCGATAGAATACGAGCCTCGCGAGAATCCGACAGCGGGATGATGACGTTCGGGCGCGCTCGGGTTAACCGAGCAAGGCGGGAAGATCCGAGTCTGCCTCGGACCCGTGTAAAAAGCGTGAAGTTCGGGGGGGTTCGGATTCCGAAGAACCGAACCCGCTCATCTCTAGTCCTGACCCCTCTAGTAAGAGGAAGACCATAGACTCACCGTCTCCCCATGCTCCGGCCACAGCCTGGTAACGTCTACTGGACCTGCTAGATCATCAAACACAGACGCCCGTCGAGACAGCACTGATACCCGAAGGTAAGCGTTGTTGCGACCCGGTGGAGAGTTGTATGCGTTTAAGACGCTGTTAAGAGAAGTCGCTCAAAAAAACAATATAGTAAGTCTATAAAAACAAAATAATAAAAGCTTGAGGCTGCTCTTACAGCAGCCCTGTGACCATACGGCTTCCTGCCGCACCAAGCAAAAAACTGATTTGACCGAGTCAGTGGGCGGGACTATATGGTGAAGGCCCCAATGCATCCTGGGAGGCCAGAAAGCTCGTGACCGTGTTGGTGCCATTTTCGCTGTCGCTCGACAATATCCTAATGTTATCCTGTGGAAGAAAAAAAGGCATTTGTTTCCCCCCGCACCCTGAATGATAACCCTAACCAGATGCGGCTTTGGGGCTTATTCACACATTTGCGCAAATATGTGTAACGAAGATCTCTGAATTCTATTATCATGTGGAATTTATATCTGGTTACGCTTATCATTCAGGGTGCTGGGGGAAACAAATGCCTTTTTTTCTTGCTTAGAAATACCCCTCCCTTTCGAGCACCTGAATGATATCACTAAGCTAATTGAGCATCTACCAATATATATGTTTGTTGTGAGAGGAAGAGAGGTTCCTGCATTAGGAGGAGGTGCAGGCCCTGACATGCCACATGGAGCATTATGGGGTTGCTCCAAGGTAGGTAGCTCTTAGCTTAGACATATTGTAGTAAGGAGCCATTATCATGTGGCTCCTTGCTGGTTAATCTTAGACCCAGATTGGGGTAATGGAGGTATGAGGTGTGGTGCCTCTGGACTGGCTGAGCTGGATGGCCTTAGTGTGGCATACCTTTACATTCTATTAACACTTTTCACCTATTAATTTTTTAACACTATTTCTCTATTTTAATTGCATTTCATTTTTGTATCACTTTCTCTATAGCTTCGGCTTCCTAAATACTAAATATTAACACTATAGTTTTTTCACTGGTATGCTACGCTGGGCTTTCTGGCTTATGCTGGTGTTTTGGGGTGCCACACCCTGCACCTAGATATAGCGCTAGGGACCCCAAATATACAGAGACGCCTTGATGCGGCTTTGGGGCTTATTCACACATTTGCGCAAATATGATAATCCTGTGGACCCAGCCAGAGAATTTCTATGGTAATTGTGTCATTTTAGGTCCACTCCCTATAACAAATTGCATGAGTTGCAGTATTTTGCCCATAGTCTGGCCCCGCCCCAATCACAGCCCACCTACATCTCCCCTCCAAGCTTCTGCCAGAGAGGAAACAACAAAAGTTGGCAAGTATGACTATGTGTGATGTCTGAATGTGTGCCAACCGTTGCATACATGAAAGTTCCAATCGGAATAGGGAATACCTCCAATTTCCTCTATATTTACCATAGCTGTTGAATACATAGCTTTTGTTACTTTTGAACTCTAGTCCGCCATACCAAATCTGTGGAGCATTGCCTCAATGTATCATTGTTGATCAATGGAAGGCTTAACATACACACACGCTAGTTGTGGCTCCGTCTGTGCATGGGCGCGCCTGAACGCTGTGAGCATCTCTATCTGGGCAGGCACGCGCGCCTGGACGGAGACGCTGTCCATTCACACGCGCGCCCGGACGGAGATGCTTACAATGGGAAGCAGCTCTGTGCACTACCGGCATGACTAGGCGGACAGAACGCCTAGTCACACCGGGATTGCATGTCTGCAATTAGGCAGGCAACGATGAGGGAGGCTCTATCTGTACTATCCCCTTAAACCAGGAAGCTCAGTTTCTGTGGCTGACTAAAACCAGGTGAAATGCAGGCATGAAGTCAGCCAGCCGCAGAATTCATTTGTGTTCCAGTTTAAAGTGATAGTATGATATTCCTACTTTATGGAAACAGTCCTGACATTCGAATTTTGCACAATCCTGAGATCCAGCAGTTGGTAAAATGTTTGAGGTATCTATTGAAATTTGTGGTTTACCTTTGTTGCTCCTCATATAGCACCTGCTTTGTAATTGATCACTTGTATCTGTACTTTAAATTCTGACATGCTTTCAGCTGCCAGCATATGTAGCGCAAAGTCGGTATCGCAATATCTAGCTTACAGTATTTTAAGTTGAAGCTGTCTTTTAAACATTACAAGGGAAATTTACTAAGCTCCCGATCTGATTGAAGATTGAATTTTCGGCCGAAAAAGCATCTTGGTAATTTACTAAACACTGAACATGGCAGTGTTGGGGTAATTCTTATTGAGATACACGGCCGTACACACAAATATGAATCAATAGACCATCGGCCAAACATGGTTGGTTTTTCACATATGCCTCAAAGAACATTGGACTTTACCAAGGGTTCGTATTCTCAATGACTTCCAACAATACACAAACGCTGCCGCAAAAGCATGAAATTCATACACAAACATAACTTTCAAATAATCCTGCTTTTGGCTGGTGGGTTTGGAGAATAATGCATGGATCAGTGAGATCCATGCATGTTTCTTTGTGTATAAGTGTGTAACAGAGTTAAAAATCAGAAAAAATACTCCATGGGGTCCCCCCTCCTACACATAAACAGCTCTTTGAATAATTTGCGTGGGTCTTCCTGTATTTTAAGAACCAGCACCGGGCTCTTGGTTTGATCCTGGTTCAAAAAATACATGTATTTTTGAAACCAGCAGCAGGCTCCATGTTAGGGTCTCCTGCCCTGTGCTGCCACGTCGTCATGGCAACCGGGAGACAAGTACTAGCGGAGTAACCTGAGCGCAGCTGATACTCCGGTTCGGGTCTTTTGCTGTGCAGTGGTTATAGGCTCTGTGCACGGCAGGGGATCCGGTGCTGGTTTTTGTGCTCACAGTCTGTGAGGTCTGAGTGGGGCGTGGACAGCACCTGCTTTATAAGGCCTCTTTCCAGGTTAAGCAGATGCTGCTGAATCTTTGTTGGTTAGTCAGTTCCTGAAAGTTAGCCAGTACTGTGTAGCTTTGTATTTGTTTGTTGCTTACTGCAAATAGGCCTGGGAATTTGGTATTACACTCTGCCAATCCAGACCTAGCAGTAAGACTGGAGTCAGTCGTTTAGCTTGCTGGGGTTCTGTTACTACTCTGTGAACTTAGCAAGTTTGCGGCTGTATTCTAAGACTTGCCTGTCTAATCCTGTCTCACTGTGCTAGGTGTCAGGGGTCAGTTTAGTGGCAGTAAACTGAACCTGTGCACTGCAAGTGAGAATTAGGATTGTGGAGACTCTCCTTGTGTCTATCATTCCATCTCTGACCAAGGAGTTTACTGCCACACCCGTTGGTAACCCGTTAGGGTTTTGCTGTTGCCCTTAGCAACAGCATTTCGGGTTCTCTATGTATTAAAACACAACATCTTGCTTTTCCCATCTGAGCATTTCTAATACAAGGGAGATACCCAGTTCCTTAGCCTCTGGGCTTCTCTGTTCACTTTGTGTGTATTTTGTTACCCTATCACCTTCTGTGTACGTTATGTCATATTCCCCAGTCTGTCTGTGAGTCCATTTGTTGTGCATAACAGTTCTGACACCAGTACTTTCCTGCAGGCACTGGTGTACATAACATATTCAGCAGCCTAATACTCCTGTTGAAATTTTGTGGGAATATGGAGCATACCCCTCAAAATACGTTGCAACAGGTGGTCGATCAGGTGCAGGTCCTGACTCGACAATTTAATGATCTGTCCATTAAAATGCACACCTCCCAGGCTGCTGGCGGAGCTCCCGCAGCAGCAGCACCTGCAGGGGTTAAGGAGCCGAAAGTAAATCTCCCGGATCGTTTTTCTGGAGATCACTCGCAGTTCTTTTGTTTCAAGGAGAGCTGCAAGCTATACTTCCGGCTTAGGCCTCAGTCTTCTGGGTCGGAGATTCAGCGGGTGGGCATAGTGATTTCCTTGCTACAAGGAGACCCTCAGGTCTGGGCATATGGGTTGCAGCCTGACTGTCCGTTGCTTAAAAGTGTTGATGCTTTTTTTACGGCACTGGGCATGTTGTATGATGACCCTGACAAGACGGCCTCAGCCGAGGCTCAGATTTCGATCCTTAAGCAAGGGCGAAGGCCAGTTGAGGTTTACTGTACGGAGTTTCGGAGGTTGGCCCATGATACCCAGTGGAATGACCCAGCCCTGAGACACCAGTACCAAAGAGGTCTTTCTAACCAGATAAAGGACCAACTGGTACAATATCCCTTGCCTGATAGCTTGGATCAGCTCATGCAGTTATCCATCCGGGTGGATAGATGGCTGAGAGAGCGTAGGCTTGAAAGGGAGACTGAGATTTCCTTCCTTCCCAAGGGAACCTCAGACTCTGAGGAATTTTCCGAGGAGCCTATGCAGATTGGGGCTACCCGCCTCTCCTCGCGTGAGAAGACGCGGAGGAGACAGCAGGGGTTGTGTTTGTACTGTGGGAATAAAGGTCATGTGGTAGTATCATGCCCAGAAAAGCCGGAAAACTTCAGGGCCTGAGGGTGATGGGAAATATCCTGTCAGGCCAGAAGTCAGAATTTCCCAAGAAGACTTTTATCATTCCGGTGACCTTGAAGATCCTCGGTCAAACTGTCAAGACTGAGGCCTTTGTGGACAGTGGGGCCGACGGGGTTTTTATGGACCGCCAATTCGCCCTGAAACACTCTGTTCCCTTAGTACCCTTGGCATCGGAAATTGAGATTTGTGGGTTAAACGGGGAACCATTATCCCAAGGTAAAATTACCTCTTGCACTAGCCAGATTTCTTTGCTTATTGGAGCCACACACTCTGAAAAATTGTCCTTTTATGTGACTGTCTGTACTTTTGCCCCATTGGTGTTGGGGTTACCCTGGTTAAGGACCCACAATCCTCAATTTGACTGGGTCTCTGGGGAGATTCTTAGTTGGGGTACTGATTGTTTCAGGAGTTGCTTGAGCCTTCCAGTCAGGCTCTCGCAGCTAAGTTTGCCAGGATTGCCAGGGTGTTATGCAGATTTTGCGGACGTGTTCTCCAAAAAAGTTGCTGAGGTACTACCTCCCCATCGCCCCTATGACTGTGCCATTGATTTGTTGCCAAATGCTAAGCTTCCCAAGAGCAGGTTGTACTCCCTGTCACGTCCTGAGACTCAGGCTATGGCAGAGTACATTCAGGAGAACTTGGCTAAGGGATTTATCAGACCTTCACAGTCTCCAGTTGGGTCGGGGTTCTTCTTCGTGGGTAAAAAGGACGGTTCGTTGCGACCCTGCATCGACTTCAGGGAATTGAACCGTATCACGATTAAAAACTCATACCCACTGCCTCTCATTTCGGTCTTGTTTGACCAGCTTCGTACTGCCACCATTTTTTCTAAGATTGACCTACGCGGTGCGTACAATCTAATCCGAATAAGAGAGGGGGATGAATGGAAGACTGCCTTTAATACCCACTCAGGGCATTATGAATATTTGGTGATGCCTTTTGGGCTCTGTAATGCCCCGGCAGTCTTCCAGGATTTCATGAATGATGTGCTCAGGGAATATTTGGATAGATTCTTAGTTGTATACTTAGATGACATCCTAATCTTCTCCCATTCCCTGGAGGAACATCGGAAGCATGTACGCTTAGTCCTCCAGAAACTCAGAGACCACCGGCTTGGGGCGAAGCTGGAGAAGTGCGAATTTGAAGTTCAGCAAATCGCATTTCTAGGATATATTATCTCCCCAGAAGGTTTCCAAATGGAGGGTTCCAAGGTACAGGCAGTCCTGGATTGGGTGCAACCCACTAGTTTGAAGGCGCTTCAGCGTTTCCTGGGCTTTGCGAATTTTTATAGACGATTTATCGCTGGATTTTCGTCTATAGTGGCGCCCTTGGTGGCACTCACTAAGAAAGGGGCGGATGTTGCTCACTGGTCTTGTGAGGCTAAAGCGGCTTTTGCCCGTCTCAAAAGGGCATTTGTTTCGGCCAAGGTGCTGCGACACCCAGATCCAGAGCGTCCTTTTGTGGTGGAGGTGGATGCCTCTGAGATGGGTATTGGGGCAGTGCTTTCTCAGATGGGAGTGTCTGATAATCGCCTTCATCCCTGTGCTTACTTTTCCCGTAAATTTTCGCCTGCCGAGATGAATTATGACGTGGGTAACCGGGAATTGTTGGCTATTAAGGATGCACTCGAGGAGTGGAGACACTGGCTTGAGGGGGCTAAGTTTGTGGTCTCAATTCTCACTGACCATAAGAATCTGGCATATTTAGAGTCAGCGAAGCGTCTCAATGCCAGGCAGGCACGATGGGCTTTGTTTTTTGCTCGCTTTAATTTTTTGATAACATATCGCCCTGGGTCAAAAAACATCAAGGCTGATGCGCTCTCGCGGAGTTTTGCTCCAATCCAGGAGACCACCGAGGAGCCGTTGCCCATTGTTTCCCCATCATGTATTAAAGTGGGCATTACCCAGGACCTCTTATCATTAGTCCTTAGAGCACAGGAGCAGGCTCCTCCAGACCTTCCGGTAGGTCTTTTGTTTGTGCCTCCTAGGTTAAGACAGCGAGTGTTCCTGGAATTCCATGCCAAGAAGTCGGCAGGTCACCCGGGTATTGCCAGAACTCGGGAGTTGCTATCTAGGGCGGTGTGGTGGCCCTCGTGGCTAAGGATGTGGATCAGTGGGTTCGGGCATGTGACATCTGTGCCCGAAATAAGACTCCTAGAGGGGTTCCTGTTGGCCCATTACATCCACTCTCTATCCCATCTAAGCCATGGACCCACATTTCAATGGATTTTGTGGTGGACTTGCCCAAATCCTCGGGGATGACAGCCATCTGGGTTGTCGTTGACAGGTTTTCGAAGACGGCGCACTTCGTTCCACTGGTTGGGCTGCCATCGGCCAGACGCCTGTCTGAATTATTTATGCTGCATGTTGTGCGTCTCCACGGGTTGCCACTTGATGTGGTCTCTGACCGCGGATCCCAGTTTGTGGCCAAATTCTGGAGGGCATTTTGTTCCGATCTCCAGATTTCTGTCAGCTTGTCGTCAGGCTACCATCCGCAGTCTAATGGGCAGACTGAAAGGGTGAACCAGTCCTTGGAGCAGTTCCTCAGGTGTTATGTCTCCAAGTGTCAGACTGACTGGGTTGCTCATCTGTCCATGGCGGAGTTTGCCTATAACAACGCGGCTCACTCTGCTACAGGGATCTCTCCCTTCCTTTGTGTGTATGGGCATCATCCTAAGGCCAATTCTTTTGACCCCCTGACTCCACGCCTGGTGGTTCCTCTGTGGTTTCGGTCCTTAGAGGTATTTGGCGGAAAGTGAAGAAAGCCCTTGTGTCTGTGTCATTAGTGACCAAAAGGGTTTTTGATAAACGGAAAAGACCCTGCAGCTTCAAATTAGGAGACTTCGTCTGGTTGTCTACCAAGAATTTGAAGTTGAGACAGCCATCTCATAACTTAGGCCCCCGGTTCATCGGCCCTTATAAGAATACCAGGGTTATCAATCCGGTGGTATTTCAGTTAGATCTGCCCCGTTCTTTGGGTATCAATAAAACATTTCATTGTTCCCTTTTAAAACGGGCGATTAGTAATCCTTCTTCCAGTGGAAGACCTTCCCCTCTTCTGATACGTGGCCAGAGGGAGTTTGTTGTTGAAAGGATTCTTGACTCCAAGGTGGTTCGGGGTCGGCTGTCATTTTTGGTGCACTGGAAGGGGTATGGCCCGGAGGAGCGGTCGTGGGTGCGCAGTTGTGATCTTCATGCCCCCAGACTAATACGCTCTTTCTTCTCGCAGTTCCCCGATAAACCCGGTGGTAGGGGTTCTTTGACCCCTCGTCAGAGGGGGGGTACTGTTAGGGTCTCCTGCCCTGTGCTGCCACGTCGTCATGGCAACCGGGAGACAAGTACTAGCGGAGTAACCTGAGCGCAGCTGATACTCCGGTTCGGGTCTTTTGCTGTGCAGTGGTTATAGGCTCTGTGCACGGCAGGGGATCCGGTGCTGGTTTTTGTGCTCACAGTCTGTGAGGTCTGAGTGGGGCGTGGACAGCACCTGCTTTATAAGGCCTCTTTCCAGGTTAAGCAGATGCTGCTGAATCTTTGTTGGTTAGTCAGTTCCTGAAAGTTAGCCAGTACTGTGTAGCTTTGTATTTGTTTGTTGCTTACTGCAAATAGGCCTGGGAATTTGGTATTACACTCTGCCAATCCAGACCTAGCAGTAAGACTGGAGTCAGTCGTTTAGCTTGCTGGGGTTCTGTTACTACTCTGTGAACTTAGCAAGTTTGCGGCTGTATTCTAAGACTTGCCTGTCTAATCCTGTCTCACTGTGCTAGGTGTCAGGGGTCAGTTTAGTGGCAGTAAACTGAACCTGTGCACTGCAAGTGAGAATTAGGATTGTGGAGACTCTCCTTGTGTCTATCATTCCATCTCTGACCAAGGAGTTTACTGCCACACCCGTTGGTAACCCTTTAGGGTTTTGCTGTTGCCCTTAGCAACAGCATTTCGGGTTCTCTATGTATTAAAACACAACATCTTGCTTTTCCCATCTGAGCATTTCTAATACAAGGGAGATACCCAGTTCCTTAGCCTCTGGGCTTCTCTGTTCACTTTGTGTGTATTTTGTTACCCTATCACCTTCTGTGTACGTTATGTCATATTCCCCAGTCTGTCTGTGAGTCCATTTGTTGTGCATAACAGTTCTGACACCAGTACTTTCCTGCAGGCACTGGTGTACATAACATATTCAGCAGCCTAATACTCCTGTTGAAATTTTGTGGGAATATGGAGCATACCCCTCAAAATACGTTGCAACAGGTGGTCGATCAGGTGCAGGTCCTGACTCGACAATTTAATGATCTGTCCATTAAAATGCACACCTCCCAGGCTGCTGGCGGAACTCCCGCAGCAGCAGCACCTGCAGGGGTTAAGGAGCCGAAAGTAAATCTCCCGGATCGTTTTTCTGGAGATCGCTCGCAGTTCTTTTGTTTCAAGGAGAGCTGCAAGCTATACTTCCGGCTTAGGCCTCAGTCTTCTGGGTCGGAGATTCAGCGGGTGGGCATAGTGATTTCCTTGCTACAAGGAGACCCTCAGGTCTGGGCATATGGGTTGCAGCCTGACTGTCCGTTGCTTAAAAGTGTTGATGCTTTTTTTACGGCACTGGGCATGTTGTATGATGACCCTGACAAGACGGCCTCAGCCGAGGCTCAGATTTCGATCCTTAAGCAAGGGCGAAGGCCAGTTGAGGTTTACTGTACGGAGTTTCGGAGGTTGGCCCATGATACCCAGTGGAATGACCCAGCCCTGAGACACCAGTACCGAAGAGGTCTTTCTAACCAGATAAAGGACCAACTGGTACAATATCCCTTGCCTGATAGCTTGGATCAGCTCATGCAGTTATCCATCCGGGTGGATAGATGGCTGAGAGAGCGTAGGCTTGAAAGGGAGACTGAGATTTCCTTCCTTCCCAAGGGAACCTCAGACTCTGAGGAATTTTCCGAGGAGCCTATGCAGATTGGGGCTACCCGCCTCTCCTCGCGTGAGAAGACGCGGAGGAGACAGCAGGGGTTGTGTTTGTACTGTGGGAATAAAGGTCATGTGGTAGTATCATGCCCAGAAAAGCCGGAAAACTTCAGGGCCTGAGGGTGATGGGAAATATCCTGTCAGGCCAGAAGTCAGAATTTCCCAAGAAGACTTTTATCATTCCGGTGACCTTGAAGATCCTCGGTCAAACTGTCAAGACTGAGGCCTTTGTGGACAGTGGGGCCGACGGGGTTTTTATGGACCGCCAATTCGCCCTGAAACACTCTGTTCCCTTAGTACCCTTGGCATCGGAAATTGAGATTTGTGGGTTAAACGGGGAACCATTATCCCAAGGTAAAATTACCTCTTGCACTAGCCAGATTTCTTTGCTTATTGGAGCCACACACTCTGAAAAATTGTCCTTTTATGTGACTGTCTGTACTTTTGCCCCATTGGTGTTGGGGTTACCCTGGTTAAGGGCCCACAATCCTCAATTTGACTGGGTCTCTGGGGAGATTCTTAGTTGGGGTACTGATTGTTTCAGGAGTTGCTTGAGCCTTCCAGTCAGGCTCTCGCAGCTAAGTTTGCCAGGATTGCCAGGGTGTTATGCAGATTTTGCGGACGTGTTCTCCAAAAAAGTTGCAGAGGTACTACCTCCCCATCGCCCCTATGACTGTGCCATTGATTTGTTGCCAAATGCTAAGCTTCCCAAGAGCAGGTTGTACTCCCTGTCACGTCCTGAGACTCTGGCTATGGCAGAGTACATTCAGGAGAACTTGGCTAAGGGATTTATCAGACCTTCACAGTCTCCAGTTGGGTCGGGGTTCTTCTTCGTGGGTAAAAAGGACGGTTCGTTGCGACCCTGCATCGACTTCAGGGAATTGAACCGTATCACGATTAAAAACTCATACCCACTGCCTCTCATTTCGGTCTTGTTTGACCAGCTTCGTACTGCCACCATTTTTTCTAAGATTGACCTACGCGGTGCGTACAATCTAATCCGAATAAGAGAGGGGGATGAATGGAAGACTGCCTTTAATACCCACTCAGGGCATTATGAATATTTGGTGATGCCTTTTGGGCTCTGTAATGCCCCGGCAGTCTTCCAGGATTTCATGAATGATGTGCTCAGGGAATATTTGGATAGATTCTTAGTTGTATACTTAGATGACATCCTAATCTTCTCCCATTCCCTGGAGGAACATCGGAAGCATGTACGCTTAGTCCTCCAGAAACTCAGAGACCACCGGCTTGGGGCGAAGCTGGAGAAGTGCGAATTTGAAGTTCAGCAAATCGCATTTCTAGGATATATTATCTCCCCAGAAGGTTTCCAAATGGAGGGTTCCAAGGTACAGGCAGTCCTGGATTGGGTGCAACCCACTAGTTTGAAGGCGCTTCAGCGTTTCCTGGGCTTTGCGAATTTTTATAGACGATTTATCGCTGGATTTTCGTCTATAGTGGCGCCCTTGGTGGCACTCACTAAGAAAGGGGCGGATGTTGCTCACTGGTCTTGTGAGGCTAAAGCGGCTTTTGCCCGTCTCAAAAGGGCATTTGTTTCGGCCAAGGTGCTGCGACACCCAGATCCAGAGCGTCCTTTTGTGGTGGAGGTGGATGCCTCTGAGATGGGTATTGGGGCAGTGCTTTCTCAGATGGGAGTGTCTGATAATCGCCTTCATCCCTGTGCTTACTTTTCCCGTAAATTTTCGCCTGCCGAGATGAATTATGACGTGGGTAACCGGGAATTGTTGGCTATTAAGGATGCACTCGAGGAGTGGAGACACTGGCTTGAGGGGGCTAAGTTTGTGGTCTCAATTCTCACTGACCATAAGAATCTGGCATATTTAGAGTCAGCGAAGCGTCTCAATGCCAGGCAGGCACGATGGGCTTTGTTTTTTGCTCGCTTTAATTTTTTGATAACATATCGCCCTGGGTCAAAAAACATCAAGGCTGATGCGCTCTCGCGGAGTTTTGCTCCAATCCAGGAGACCACCGAGGAGCCGTTGCCCATTGTTTCCCCATCATGTATTATAGTGGGCATTACCCAGGACCTCTTATCATTAGTCCTTAGAGCACAGGAGCAGGCTCCTCCAGACCTTCCGGTAGGTCTTTTGTTTGTGCCTCCTAGGTTAAGACAGCGAGTGTTCCTGGAATTCCATGCCAAGAAGTCGGCAGGTCACCCGGGTATTGCCAGAACTCGGGAGTTGCTATCTAGGGCGGTGTGGTGGCCCTCGGTGGCTAAGGATGTGGATCAGTGGGTTCGGGCATGTGACATCTGTGCCCGAAATAAGACTCCTAGAGGGGTTCCTGTTGGCCCATTACATCCACTCTCTATCCCATCTAAGCCATGGACCCACATTTCAATGGATTTTGTGGTGGACTTGCCCAAATCCTCGGGGATGACAGCCATCTGGGTTGTCGTTGACAGGTTTTCGAAGATGGCGCACTTCGTTCCACTGGTTGGGCTGCCATCGGCCAGACGCCTGTCTGAATTATTTATGCTGCATGTTGTGCGTCTCCACGGGTTGCCACTTGATGTGGTCTCTGACCGCGGATCCCAGTTTGTGGCCAAATTCTGGAGGGCATTTTGTTCCGATCTCCAGATTTCTGTCAGCTTGTCGTCAGGCTACCATCCGCAGTCTATTGGGCAGACTGAAAGGGTGAACCAGTCCTTGGAGCAGTTCCTCAGGTGTTATGTCTCCAAGTGTCAGACTGACTGGGTTGCTCATCTGTCCATGGCGGAGTTTGCCTATAACAACGCGGCTCACTCTGCTACAGGGATCTCTCCCTTCCTTTGTGTGTATGGGCATCATCCTAAGGCCAATTCTTTTGACCCCCTGACTCCACGCCTGGTGGTTCCTCTGTGGTTTCGGTCCTTAGAGGTATTTGGCGGAAAGTGAAGAAAGCCCTTGTGTCTGTGTCATTAGTGACCAAAAGGGTTTTTGATAAACGGAAAAGACCCTGCAGCTTCAAATTAGGAGACTTCGTCTGGTTGTCTACCAAGAATTTGAAGTTGAGACAGCCATCTCATAAGTTAGGCCCCCGGTTCATCGGCCCTTATAAGAATACCAGGGTTATCAATCCGGTGGCATTTCAGTTAGATCTGCCCCGTTCTTTGGGTATCAATAAAACATTTCATTGTTCCCTTTTAAAACGGGCGATTAGTAATCCTTCTTCCAGTGGAAGACCTTCCCCTCTTCTGATACGTGGCCAGAGGGAGTTTGTTGTTGAAAGGATTCTTGACTCCAAGGTGGTTCGGGGTCGGCTGTCATTTTTGGTGCACTGGAAGGGGTATGGCCCGGAGGAGCGGTCGTGTGTGCGCAGTTGTGATCTTCATGCCCCCAGACTGATACGCTCTTTCTTCTCGCAGTTCCCCGATAAACCCGGTGGTAGGGGTTCTTTGACCCCTCGTCAGAGGGGGGGTACTGTTAGGGTCTCCTGCCCTGTGCTGCCATGTCGTCATGGCAACCGGGAGACAAGTACTAGCGGAGTAACCTGAGCGCAGCTGATACTCCGGTTCGGGTCTTTTGCTGTGCAGTGGTTATAGGCTCTGTGCACGGCAGGGGATCCGGTGCTGGTTTTTGTGCTCACAGTCTGTGAGGTCTGAGTGGGGCGTGGACAGCACCTGCTTTATAAGGCCTCTTTCCAGGTTAAGCAGATGCTGCTGAATCTTTGTTGGTTAGTCAGTTCCTGAAAGTTAGCCAGTACTGTGTAGCTTTGTATTTGTTTGTTGCTTACTGCAAATAGGCCTGGGAATTTGGTATTACACTCTGCCAATCCAGACCTAGCAGTAAGACTGGAGTCAGTCGTTTAGCTTGCTGGGGTTCTGTTACTACTCTGTGAACTTAGCAAGTTTGCGGCTGTATTCTAAGACTTGCCTGTCTAATCCTGTCTCACTGTGCTAGGTGTCAGGGGTCAGTTTAGTGGCAGTAAACTGAACCTGTGCACTGCAAGTGAGAATTAGGATTGTGGAGACTCTCCTTGTGTCTATCATTCCATCTCTGACCAAGGAGTTTACTGCCACACCCGTTGGTAACCCTTTAGGGTTTTGCTGTTGCCCTTAGCAACAGCATTTCAGGTTCTCTATGTATTAAAACACAACAACATCTTGCTTTTCCCATCTGAGCATTTCTAATACAAGGGAGATACCCAGTTCCTTAGCCTCTGGGCTTCTCTGTTCACTTTGTGTGTATTTTGTTACCCTATCACCTTCTGTGTACGTTATGTCATATTCCCCAGTCTGTCTGTGAGTCCATTTGTTGTGCATAACAGTTCTGACACCAGTACTTTCCTGCAGGCACTGGTGTACATAACACTCCACTATTCAAGAAGATCTTGTCACAGCTGTGGAACACATTTATATATGTCTTTGTGGCCGTATCATTAACCCACCAAGTAGTCAGCTGTGGCCAGGGTTCCCTGAGGTAGTGGGGACCCCCCAAAAGAGGGTACCCCCCTCCAGGTACCCAAGGGTCAGGGATGAAGCCTGAGGCTGTCCCCAGCACCCGATACCGATGTGTGCTGGGCTGACAGCCAATAATTGTAAAATGAGAATTAAATATTGTCTTTTATAGTGGAACTGTAGGTCCCAGCAAACCTTACCCACATGCTGGTACTTGGAGAACCACAAGTACCAGCATGCATGACATTAAAGAGCCCACTGGTACCTGTAGTTCTACTGTAAAAGAAATATTACAATAAAGACAACACACACCATAGACAGTAAACTTTAATAAAACTTACATGCACACTCACTTACATATACCTAACTACTGTCCACGGAGCTGCTTGGTCCTTTTTGTCTAGAAAAAATCCATATATGACATGTTAAAATAAAAACTATGCTCATCTATTTCCAGTGTAGATTGGTGCTCTTCTGTCCATATAGACATCCACAGGGTTAAAAAAAAAATCAGAAACAATCAAACAGAAAAATCCAGTTCGGGATTGTTTATTTTTGTTATTTTTTATTTTTTGCACCAATCTACACTGGAAATAGGTGAGTAATATTTATTTTTATTTTTTTACAGGTCAACTCCTTCAACTCCATCCTCACCAAGCAATCCTTCTTCCAGTCACTAATCTCCTCTGAGTCCTTCAATCCCCCTTCTTCTCTTCCAAAATTGAGGCAATCCATCACAAAGACTCCTTCCATCTCCTCGCTACAGCCGCACCACTCCCATTATATGCTCCCCCTGGCCACCCCACCATGTGTTCCTTCTGCCTCATCTGTGGTCATGAGATCAACTTCCTCATCTTGTCAAGCCGCGGCACTTACTGCTGCGGCGGCGGGTCGCGGGGTCCGTCCGGGTTCGGCCGGCTGACTGCGGCGCTGGGCTGCAGGGAGTGCAGCGCGGTCGGCGGCGGGAGTGACTGCTTCCGGGAGGCAGGACGAAGGACCTAGTGGCCAAAGGTTCCCTGTGTGTCTGCGGTGTGGGGGCGGCCATGTTGGAGACCAAAGTGCAGCACCAATGAGCGTGATGGGTGAGTGACAGCCAATCTTTATTTCCTGCTGCCTATAAGTAGGCTGAAATATTTGCATTCTGTGCCAGTGCTTTGTTGTAGTTACTCTGTTCCTTAGCTCAGTGCTCCCGATGCTTGTTCTGTGCATCTCCGGTTTATTGGTCCCGTCTGGCTCTCCGAGTGCTCTGCCGACTCTCACCGTACAATGCCCTCCAGCACTTCCGTGTGCGGTCACAGTCGCCCGCTCGCCCACCGGTGCCTCCGGTTTCCGCAGGAGCCCCATGGTGGTTCGCCAGCGTCCAGTTTTCACAGTTCTTCATCCACGTCTCCAAATCACACAGCATCCAGTTTTCACAGTTCTTCATCCATGCCTCCAAATCATCCAGCATCCAGTTTTCACAGTTCTTCATCCACGTTTCCAAATCATCCAGCATCCAGTTTTCACAGTTCTTCACCCACGTTTTCAAATCACCCAGCTTCCAGTTTACTCAGTTCTTCATCCTCGTCTTTATACCCTCCAGCAAACAGTCCTCACAGCTGTTCAGCCTTGCCACCACATCATTCTACAAAATCGTCTTCACAACTCTTCAGTCTCATCCTTATTTCAAACTACGAACATCCTTCACAGTTATACAACCTCGGCTTCCTATCACTCAGTGACTCGCTTCCCAGCAGTTTCCCAGTCCAGAACTAATAAGCCCCAGCTCCCTGCAGTCTCATTCTTATCAGTTGTCCTCAATAAATATATGAAAAGGAATTACCTTCGTCCTTCTTATTTCCAGCACTCAGGGGCAACTGCTCCTTCGGTTGGTCTGAGTCCAACGGATCCACAAACACCACCTGCCCTGACACTTGTCCTCTCCCCTTTCACCTGGATCCTTTTTAACTCCTCAAGTACCTCTCTGTCTCTGCCACTGACTGCTCCCATCTTGCTCACCTCTTCAACTTATCTCCACTGACACCTTTCTCTTGGTGTTCAAACATGCTATTGTCTCATCTATTCTTAAAAAGCCCAACCTTGACTCATTCTCACCAACTAGCTACTGCCTCATTTCTCTACACCCTTTCACCTCCAAACTTATTGAGCACCTTTTCTACAGCTGTCTCACCAATTACCTCTCTGACAACTCCATCCTTGATCCTCTCCAGTCTGTCTTTCTCCCACTTGATTCAAACAAAAATTCCCTGGTCAAAGTCACCAATGAACTGCTTTCGGAAAAATCCAGGTGCCACTTCTCTCTGCTCAACTTCCTGAACCTCTCTGTGGACTTCGACACAGTGGATCATTATCTCCTCCTCTGCACCCTTCAGACCATTGGCCTCTCTAGCATCATCCGTGTATCGTTCACCTCTTACCCTAAGTACCCAAGAAGAAGGGAAGGTAGTGAGGTGGAGCCGTAGACAGACACAGAGAAGGAGCTTCTCTGTGTCTGCCTACGGCTCCACCTCACTCCCTTCCCTTCTTCTTGGTGTCCCACGGGGTTCTGTCCTTCACCCGCTGCTCTTCTCCTTGTACACCTTCTCCCTGGCAGAACTCATCAGTTCCTATGGCCTCCAGTACCACATCTATTCTGATGAAATGCAATTCTACCTCTCCTCTTCAGACCTCTTCCCTTCTGTTCTATCTTGGGTATCTCTCTGCCATCTCCCGCTGGATTTCTGAGAACTCTCTGAAGCTCAACATGGGTTAAAATCAAACTCATCATCTTCCCTCTCAACAAAGTCTCCACTGCTTTTTGACACCATCATCTCTCCTGTTCCCCAACTCTGCTGCTTGGGTGTCACCCTTGACTCCACCCTGTCCATCACCCCCCACATTCAATCTCTGGCTCAATCCTGTTAGTTCCAGCTATGCAACACCACTTGCATAAGGCCATGCCTCTCCCAAAAATGCTACCAAACTGATTATACATTAATCATTTCTTTACTCGTGCCACAAAACAGAGGTTATCAGTACTCCCCAGCTGAGCTCTGTCTTGCCTCCACCGCAAGCCAAGACGCAATCTCTCATCTGTGTGCTTCCCTGACATCCTGCGCCGCCAGCCTCAGTGCTTAGGACTCCATGCCTGTGTCTCTCTGCCAAACAGCCATGGTGATCATCCCCGGCCGCAGCATGCCAAGGTTCCCGCCACTCAGTTCCATGGACAGCGCCATGACAGTCTCCAGTCAGCTGATCCTTCTGAGACCAATCCGGATTCACTTTTGCATCATGTGAGCCGCTCACACAGTCAGCCTTCAGCACAGGGTATAAATTCCAAGTCCCAGCATAGGCAGATTGTCAGTGCTTTGATGTCCTTCAGTCTGTGTAGAGCTCCAGTATCTCCAGCTATATTGACTCAGTACTATTCCATCTCAGTACTTGCTGACTGCCACTGGTCTTAAAAGGCCATACCAATATTTACAACACAGTGTGTTCTGGTGCTCTGGAAGTGCTAATCCAGTACATCTGAAGACTGTTTGTATTCCATTGCGGCTACAAGAAAACCTGCCTTGCTGACTCCATCAACATTTCTCACAAGCCACTCCATTGGTTCCGTTCCGCTACAGGAAAACCTGCCTTGCTGACTCCATGAGCATTCCTCTCAAGCTACTGCACTTGTTCCATCCGGCTACAGGAAAACCTGCCTTGCTGACTCCAACAGCATTCCTCACAAGCTACTCTGCTGGTTCCATCCGGCTATAGGAAAACCTGCCTTGCTGCTCGACCAGCATTCTGAACAATCTACTGCACTGGTTCCACCCAGCGTTCTGTCAATTGCTTCGCTGGTTCTGTCCAGCATTTGTAAATCTGGCTGTGCTGGTACCATCCAGCCCTCCTTGTTCCTGCATTGCTGCCTATCAATACCCAACATTCTGAAACTCACCAGTCTTCATGAGACTTTCAGCCTTGGTGACATCCCAGCTACCTACTGCACTGGTGGTCCACACCACCAGTGTTCCAGTTCCCCATAGCTGGTCACCTTCAAATCAGAGTCCCTCACAAACCTGCCATGCCAGTATGCGCAGATTATATATCAAGCCAGCCCAGTTCTGACCGCAGTGCTCAAGACCAGACTCAGTGTCCAGTACTAGTCCGGGTTCACAAACAACTTCAGCCATGAAAACGTGACTACTGCAACTTTCTCCTCACTGGCCTCCCACATTCCCATCTCACTCCCCTGCAATCTGTTCTCAACACTAGACTTATCTTCCTCTCTTGCCATTCCACATCTACCACTCCCCTCCACCAAATCCCACACTGGCTCTAATTCCCCTAAAGAATTCTCTTCAAACTCCTCACAATCACATTCAAGGCCCTCCACTGTCTCCATGGCTCCCTACATCTCCAACCTCATCTTCTTACATACTTCCTCCTGCCCTCTGTGGTTGGCCAATGACTGTCGCCTCTCCTCTACCCAGTTTACTGCATCTTGCACTCGAATCCGGTGCGGCTCTCCCTTTAATAGATTGAGCAATATAACCTATCATGCTCTCCCCAAACTTGCATAGCTTCAAATGTGCACTAAATCTCATCTGTTCATCAAATCATACCCTTCCACCACATGACCTTGTCACCAGGTCACTCAACTCACCCCCTACCTCGGTCATCTCTACCTCACCAACTTCCTGCCCTCAGATCCTCATCCACATGCTATGCCTCATGTCATCTGTCAGTCTTCCTACACCACTAGATTATAACCTCCTAGGAACAAAGTGTTCCTTCCTCCTGTTTTCAGTGCCCTCTTCCCTAGCATTTAATTGACTGCCTTCACCTACTCAGAGGCCATATAGCCTCGGAATTCCCCTCACTCATAGTCATTCATCTCTTGCAGTGGTTCTACTCCTGCTAGTCATGCCGTCATTATTTTTAGACAGGTTCCATCCTTCACCTATTACTCCTTCGCTCAGTTGTTTCCTGTACTGTGAATTGTGGTTCTAATTGTTACATTTGTTGTTTTGATTACTGTAATGTAATGTTCTGTGTACCCTGTACTGTCCTACTGTTATCTTTATATACGGTGCTACAGACCACTATAATAATAACAACAACAACAACAACAACAACATGTGGATGATGTTGATATGCACCAGTGGAATGTGAAATAGTGTTGAGGCCTAACAGTTTATCCTAAAGCAGATTTTTGGTTTATTCAAGATAACAGTGGCAGACAGCAGTAACAGAGTGATAATGTTAACAGAGACAGTTGTAGTGGTAATACTGATAAAGGTATCAGCAGTAAGACTTCCCTGAAGGAACATATGCTGCATGCTGCTGCAGTACATCACAGTGACACATGATCATCTAAGACGGTGCAGAGGCATGGGATTGCACAAGCCAAGTAGAGGTTGCAATGGCCATCTTGGTAAAGGAGCAGGAGGTAGCAGTATAGTGCACTCCTTTCTAACAGATGATACTCAAATCTACTTACAGTATCCTTATAGAGATGAGCGGGTTCGGTTCCTCGGAATCCGAACCCGCCCGAACTTCATGTTTTTTTACACGGGTCCGAGCGACTCGGATCTTCCCGCCTTGCTCGGTTAACCCGAGCGCGCCCGAACGTCATCATCACGCTGTCGGAATCTCGCGAGGCTCGGATTCTATTGCGAGACTCGGATTCTATATAAGGAGCCGCGCGTCGCCGCCATTTTTCACACGTGCATTGAGATTCATAGGGAGAGGACGTGGCTGGCGTCCTCTCCGTTTATAGAGATTCGAGAAGAGAGTGAGACAGAGAGAGACACAGTAGTAATTTGGGGAGCATTAGGAGGAGTACTACTACTACTAGTACTTGCTGAAGTGATAGAGAGAGATAGTGTGACTGTATTATCTGACTTGTGGGGGAGACACTGACAGTGGGGAGCAGTTAGAGTCTGAGAGCAGGACTCAGGACTCAGGAGTACATAATATAACGTACAGTGCACACTTTTGCTGCCAGAGTGCCAGCCACACTGCCATTGTTTGTGACCACACTGACTACCAGTATAATATATATTGTGATTGTCTGCTTAGGACTCAGGAGTACTACTTGCAAGTTGCTGATAGTGTGACCAGTGACCTGACCACCAGTTTAATAATCACCACCAGTTTATGAGTTTAATATATATTATATATATATATATATAATTGTATATAATATATATATATATATATAATATTGTATACCACCTAGCACCTACCCGTGTTTTTTTCTTTTCTTTCTTCTTTATACATACTACTATAGTAGCTTACTGTAGCAGTCTGCGGTGCTGCTGAGCTGACAGTGTCCAGCAGGTCCGTCATCAGTCATTACATAATAAATATATAATATATATACCTGTCCAGCTGCAGTACTAGTGATATTATATATACATATATATTGATTTCATCTCATTATCATCCAGTCTATATTATCAGCAGACACAGTACGTTAGTCCACGGCTGTAGCTACCTCTGTGTCGGCACTCGGCAGTCCATCCATAATTGTATACCACCTACCCGTGGTTGTTTTTTTTTTCTTTCTTCTTTATACATACTACTATAGTAGCTTACTGTAGCAGTCTGCGGTGCTGCTGAGCTGACAGTGTCCAGCAGGTCCGTCATCAGTCATTACATAATAAATATATAATATATACCTGTCCGGCTGCAGTACTAGTGATATTATATATACATATATATTGATTTCATCTCATTATCATCCAGTCTATATTATCAGCAGACACAGTACGTTAGTCCACGGCTGTAGCTACCTCTGTGTCGGCACTCGGCAGTCCATCCATAATTGTATACCACCTACCCGTGGTTGTTTTTTTTTTCTTTCTTCTTTATACATACTACTATAGTAGCTTACTGTAGCAGTCTGCGGTGCTGCTGAGCTGACAGTGTCCAGCAGGTCCGTCATCAGTCATTACATAATAAATATATATACCTGTCCGGCTGCAGTACTAGTGATATTATATATACATATATATTGATTTCATCTCATTATCATCCAGTCTATATTATCAGCAGACACAGTACGTTAGTCCACGGCTGTAGCTACCTCTGTGTCGGCACTCGGCAGTCCATCCATAATTGTATACCACCTACCCGTGGTTGTTTTTTTTTCTTTCTTCTTTATACATACTACTATAGTAGCTTACTGTAGCAGTCTGTGGTGCTGCTGAGCTGACAGTGTCCAGCAGGTCCGTCATCAGTCATTACATAATAAATATATATACCTGTTCGGCTGCAGTACTAGTGATATTATATATACATATATATTGATTTCATCTCATTATCATCCAGTCTATATTAGCAGCAGACACAGTACGGTAGTCCACGGCTGTAGCTACCTCTGTGTCGGCACTCGGCAGTCCATCCATAAGTATACTAGTATCCATCCATCTCCATTGTTTACCTGAGGTGCCTTTTAGTTGTGCCTATTAAAATATGGAGAACAAAAATGTTGAGGTTCCAAAATTAGGGAAAGATCAAGATCCACTTCCACCTCGTGCTGAAGCTGCTGCCACTAGTCATGGCCGAGACGATGAAATGCCAGCAACGTCGTCTGCCAAGGCCGATGCCCAATGTCATAGTACAGAGCATGTAAAATCCAAAACACCAAATATCAGTAAAAAAAGGACTCCAAAACCTAAAATAAAATTGTCGGAGGAGAAGGGTAAACTTGCCAATATGCCATTTACCACACGGAGTGGCAAGGAACGGCTGAGGCCCTGGCCTATGTTCATGGCTAGTGGTTCAGCTTCACATGAGGATGGAAGCACTCAGCCTCTCGCTAGAAAAATGAAAAGACTTAAGCTGGCAAAAGCACCGCAAAGAACTGTGCGTTCTTCGAAATCCCAAATCCACAAGGAGAGTCCAATTGTGTCGGTTGCGATGCCTGACCTTCCCAACACTGGACGTGAAGAGCATGCGCCTTCCACCATTTGCACGCCCCCTGCAAGTGCTGGAAGGAGCACCCGCAGTCCAGTTCCTGATAGTCAGATTGAAGATGTCAGTGTTGAAGTACACCAGGATGAGGAGGATATGGGTGTTGCTGGCGCTGGGGAGGAAATTGACCAGGAGGATTCTGATGGTGAGGTGGTTTGTTTAAGTCAGGCACCCGGGGAGACACCTGTTGTCCGTGGGAGGAATAGGGCCGTTGACATACCTGGTGAAAATACCAAAAAAATCAGCTCTTCGGTGTGGAAGTATTTCAACAGAAATGTTGCCTTTGTCAAGCTGTAATAAGTAGGGGTAAGGACGTTAACCACCTCAGAACATCCTCCCTTATACGTCACCTGCAGCGCATTCATAATAAGTCAGTGACAAGTTCAAAAACTTTGGGCGACAGCGGAAGCAGTCCACTGACCAGTAAATCCCTTCCTCTTGTAACCAAGCTCACGCAAACCACCCCACCAACTCCCTCAGTGTCAATTTCCTCCTTCCCCAGGAATGCCAATAGTCCTGCAGGCCATGTCACTGGCAATTCTGACGAGTCCTCTCCTGCCTGGGATTCCTCCGATGCATCCTTGAGTGTAATGCCTACTGCTGCTGGCGCTGCTGTTGTTGCTGCTGGGAGTCGATCGTCATCCCAGAGGGGAAGTCGTAAGCCCACTTGTACTACTTCCAGTAAGCAATTGACTGTCCAACAGTCCTTTGCGAGGAAGATGAAATATCACAGCAGTCATCCTGCTGCAAAGCGGATAACTGAGGCCTTGACAACTATGTTGGTGTTAGACGTGCATCCGGTATCCGCCGTTAGTTCACAGGGAACTAGACAATTTATTGAGGCAGTGTGCCCCCGTTACCAAATACCATCTAGGTTCCACTTCTCTAGGCAGGCGATACCGAGAATGTACACGGACGTCAGAAAAAGACTCACCAGTGTCCTAAAAAATGCAGTTGTACCCAATGTCCACTTAACCACGGACATGTGGACAAGTGGAGCAGGGCAGGGTCAGGACTATATGACTGTGACAGCCCACTGGGTAGATGTATGGACTCCCGCCGCAAGAACAGCAGCGGCGGCACCAGTAGCAGCATCTCGCAAACGCCAACTCTTTCCTAGGCAGGCTACGCTTTGTATCACCGCTTTCCAGAATACGCACACAGCTGAAAACCTCTTACGGCAACTGAGGAAGATCATCGCGGAATGGCTTACCCCAATTGGACTCTCCTGTGGATTTGTGGCATCGGACAACGCCAGCAATATTGTGTGTGCATTAAATATGGGCAAATTCCAGCACGTCCCATGTTTTGCACATACCTTGAATTTGGTGGTGCAGAATTTTTTAAAAAACGACAGGGGTGTGCAAGAGATGCTGTCGGTGGCCAGAAGAATTGCGGGACACTTTCGGCGTACAGGCACCACGTACAGAAGACTGGAGCACCACCAAAAACAACTGAACCTGCCCTGCCATCATCTGAAGCAAGAAGTGGTAACGAGGTGGAATTCAACCCTCTATATGCTTCAGAGGTTGGAGGAGCAGCAAAAGGCCATTCAAGCCTATACAATTCAGCACGATATAGGAGGTGGAATGCACCTGTCTCAAGCGCAGTGGAGAATGATTTCAACATTGTGCAAGGTTCTGATGCCCTTTGAACTTGCCACACGTGAAGTCAGTTCAGACACTGCCAGCCTGAGTCAGGTCATTCCCCTCATCAGGCTTTTGCAGAAGAAGCTGGAGACATTGAAGGAGGAGCTAACACAGAGCGATTCCGCTAGGCATGTGGGACTTGTGGATGGAGCCCTTAATTCGCTTGACAAGGATTCACGGGTGGTCAATCTGTTGAAATCAGAGCACTACATTTTGGCCACCATGCTCGATCCTAGATTTAAAGCCTACCTTGGATCTCTCTTTCCGGCAGACACAAGTCTGCTGGGGTTCAAAGACCTGCTGGTGAGAAAATTGTCAAGTCAAGCGGAACGCGACCTGTCAACATCTCCTCCTTCACATTCTCCCGCAACTGGGGGTGCGAGGAAAAGGCTCAGAATTCCGAGCCCACCCGCTGGCGGTGATGCAGGGCAGTCTGGAGCGACTGCTGATGCTGACATCTGGTCCGGACTGAAGGACCTGACAACGATTACGGACATGTCGTCTACTGTCACTGCATATGATTCTCTCACCATTGAAAGAATGGTGGAGGATTATATGAGTGACCGCATCCAAGTAGGCACGTCACACAGTCCGTACTTATACTGGCAGGAAAAAGAGGCAATTTGGAGGCCCTTGCACAAACTGGCTTTATTCTACCTAAGTTGCCCTCCCACAAGTGTGTACTCCGAAAGAGTGTTTAGTGCCGCCGCTCACCTTGTCAGCAATCGGCGTACGAGGTTACATCCAGAAAATGTGGAGAAGATGATGTTCATTAAAATGAATTATAATCAATTCCTCCGTGGAGACATTCACCAGCAGCAATTGCCTCCACAAAGTACACAGGGAGCTGAGATGGTGGATTCCAGTGGGGACGAATTGATAATCTGTGAGGAGGGGGATGTACACGGTGATATATCGGAGGATGATGATGAGGTGGACATCTTGCCTCTGTAGAGCCAGTTTGTGCAAGGAGAGATTAATTGCTTCTTTTTAGGTGGGGGTCCAAACCAACCCATCATTTCAGTCACAGTCGTGTGGCAGACCCTGTCACTGAAATGATGGGTTGGTTAAAGTGTGCATGTCCTGTTTATACAACATAAGGGTGGGTGGGAGGGCCCAAGGACAATTCCATCTTGCACCTCTTTTTTCTTTCATTTTTATTTGCGTCATGTGCTGTTTGGGGAGTGTTTTTTGGAAGGGCCATCCTGCGTGACACTGCAGTGCCACTCCTAGATGGGCCCGGTGTTTGTGTCGGCCACTAGGGTCGCTTATCTTACTCACACAGCTACCTCATTGCGCCTCTTTTTTTCTTTGCGTCATGTGCTGTTTGGGGAGGGTTTTTTGGAAGGGACATCCTGCGTGACACTGCAGTGCCACTCCTAGATGGGCTCGGTGTTTGTGTCGGCCACTAGGGTCGCTTATCTTACTCACACAGCTACCTCAATGCGCCTCTTTTTTTCTTTGCGTCATGTGCTGTTTGGGGAGGGTTTTTTGGAAGGGACATCCTGCGTGACACTGCAGTGCCACTCCTAGATGGGCCCGGTGTTTGTGTCGGCCACTAGGGTCGCTTATCTTACTCACACAGCTACCTCGTTGCGCCTCTTTTTTTCTTTGCGTCATGTGCTGTTTGGGGAGGGTTTTTTGGAAGGGACATCCTGCGTGACACTGCAGTGCCACTCCTAGATGGGCCCGGTGTTTGTGTCGGCCACTAGGGTCGCTTATCTTACTCACACAGCTACCTCATTGTGCCTCTTTTTTTCTTTGCGTCATGTGCTGTTTGGGGAGGGTTTTTTGGAAGGGACATCCTGCGTGACACTGCAGTGCCACTCCTAGATGGGCCCGGTGTTTGTGTCGGCCACTAGGGTCGCTTATCTTACTCACACAGCTACCTCATTGCGCCTCTTTTTTTCTTTGCGTCATGTGCTGTTTGGGGAGGGTTTTTTGGAAGGGACATCCTGCGTGACACTGCAGTGCCACTCCTAGATGGGCCCGGTGTTTGTGTCGGCCACTAGGGTCGCTTATCTTACTCACACAGCTACCTCATTGCGCCTCTTTTTTTCTTTGCGTCATGTGCTGTTTGGGGAGGGTTTTTTGGAAGGGACATCCTGCGTGACACTGCAGTGCCACTCCTAGATGGGCCAGGTGTTTGTGTCGGCCACTAGGGTCGCTTAGCTTAGTCATCGGTGCAAATTTTAGGACAAAAAAAAATATTGTGTGGTGTGAGGTATTCAGAATAGACTGAAAATGAGTGGAAATTATGGTTTTTGAGGTTAATAATACTTTGGGATCAAAATGACCCCCAAATTCTATGATTTAAGCTGTTTTTTTAAGTGTTTTTTGAAAAAAACACCCGAATCCAAAACACACCCGAATCCGACAAAAAAAATTCGGTGAGGTTTTGCCAAAACGCGGTCGAACCCAAAACACGGCCGCGGAACCGAACCCAAAACCAAAACACAAAACCCGAAAAATTTCAAGTGCACATCTCTATATCCTCACCAGATTTGGCATAACCATCTGTGTTGGTCTGCTTTACTGGTTTTCTTTCTGTAATTTCATCTTGGATGTTCTCTCAATGGGGGTAATTCTGAGTTGATCGCAGCAGTATCTTTGTTAGCAGTTGGTCAAAACCATGTGCACTGCAGGGGAGGCAGATATAACATGTGCAGAGAGAGTTAGATTTGGGTGTGGTGTGTTCAATCTGCAATCTAAATTGCAGTGTAAAATAAAGCAGCCAGTATTTACCCTGCGCAGAAACAAAATAACCCACCCAAATCTAACTCTCTCTGCATATGTTATCTCTGCCTCCCCTGCAGTGCACATGATTTTGCCCAATTGCTAACAAACTTGCTGCTGCTATCATCTCAGAATTACCCCCAATGTCTCAAAATTAGGACCTGATTCGGAGTCACAGGCAATGCCGATGTTCACATAGTTGAGCAATTATTTGCTACTGTGCATGCCTGACAAATTCTGTAAACCTCTGTGGAGCATGAGTTACCCTGAGTGTATGCAATGAGTCAGACGGTATTATAAATGTATTGGCAAAGTGATGGGCATTCCTGGGCAGTAACTAGAAGATGGCCTGAAGTGAACTCAAAAATAGTCCATTTTATTGGTGTATTATAAGAGAAGACATTCAGATGGAAAAACTACACCTACAATAGGGCTGAAGCAAGTGCCAGTGGTGCGCCGGTGGTGGTGTGTCAAGAATCACTAGCAGTATTACATCATGCAGAGATGTAGAAAATAAGAATTTACTTACCGATAATTCTATTTCTCATAGTCCGTAGTGGATGCTGGGGACTCCGAAAGGACCATGGGGAATAGCGGCTCCGCAGGAGACTGGGCACAAAGTAAAAGCTTTAGGACTAGCTGGTGTGCACTGGCTCCTCCCCCTATGACCCTCCTCCAAGCCTCAGTTAGGATACTGTGCCCGGACGAGCGTACACAATAAGGAAGGATTTTGAATCCCGGGTAAGACTCATACCAGCCACACCAATCACACCGTACAACTTGTGATCTGAACCCAGTTAACAGCATGATAACAGAAGGAGCCTCTGAAAAGATGGCTCACAACAATAATAACCCGATTTTTGTAACTATGTACAAGTATTGCAGACAATCCGCACTTGGGATGGGCGCCCAGCATCCACTACGGACTATGAGAAATAGAATTATCGGTAAGTAAATTCTTATTTTCTCTAACATCCTAGTGGATGCTGGGGACTCCGAAAGGACCATGGGGATTATACCAAAGCTCCCAAACGGGCGGGAGAGTGCGGATGACTCTGCAGCCCCGAATGAGAGAACTCTAGGTCCTCCTCAGCCAGGGTATCAAATTTGTAGAATTTAGCAAACGTGTTTGCCCCTGACCAAGTAGCAGCTCGGCAAAGTTGTAAAGCCGAGACCCCTCGGGCAGCCGCCCAAGATGAGCCCACTTTCCGTGTGGAATGGGCTTTTACAGATTTTGGCTGTGGCAGGCCTGCCACAGAATGTGCAAGCTGAATTGTACTACAAATCCAACGAGCAATCGTCTGCTTAGAAGCAGGAGCACCCAGTTTGTTGGGTGCATACAGGATAAACAGCGAGTCAGATTTTCTGACTCCAGCCGTCCTGGAAACATATATTTTCAGGGCCCTGACTACGTCCAGCAACTTGGAATCCTCCAAGTCCCTAGTAGCCGCAGGCACCACAATAGGTTGGTTTAAGTGAAATGCTGAAACCACCTTAGGGAGAATTTGAGGACGAGTCCTCAATTCTGCCCTGTCCGTATGAAAAATTAGGTAAGGGCTTTTATAGGATAAAGCCGCCAATTCTGATACACGCTTGGCTGAAGCCAGGGCTAACAGCATTACCACTTTCCATGTGAGATATTTCAAGTCCACAGTGGTGAGTGGTGAGTGGTTCAATGTGATTTTAGGAATCCCAACACTACATTGAGATCCCAAGGTGCCACTGGAGGCACAAAAGGAGGCTGTATATGCAGTACTCCCTTGACAAACGTCTGAACTTCAGGAACAGAAGCTAGTTCTTTTTGGAAGAATATCGACAGGGCCGAAATTTGAACCTTAATGGACCCTAATTTGAGGCCCATAGACAGTCCTGTTTGCAGGAAATGCAGGAATCGACCCAGTTGAAATTCCTCCGTAGGGGCCTTCCTGGCCTCGCACCACGCAACATATTTACGCCAAATACGGTGATAATGTTGTACGGTTACATCCTTCCTGGCTTTGATCAGGGTAGGGATGACTTCATCCGGAATGCCTTTTTCCTTCAGGATCCGGCATTCAACCGCCATGCCGTCAAACGCAGCCGCGGTAAGTCTTGGAACAGACATGGTCCCTGCTGGAGCAGGTCCTGTCTTAGAGGTAGAGGCCACGGGTCTTCCGTGAGCATCTCTTGAATTTCCGGGTACCAAGTCCTTCTTGGCCAATCCGGAGCCACGAGTATAGTCTTTACTCCTCTCCTTCTTATGATTCTCAGTACTTTTGGTATGAGAGGAAGAGGAGGGAACACATACACTGACCGGTACACCCACGGTGTTACCAGAGCGTCCACAGCTATTGCCTGAGGGTCCCTTGACCTGGAGCAATATCTGTCCAGTTTTTTGTTGAGGCGAGACGCCATCAGGTCCACCTTTGGTTTTTCCCAACGGTTTACAATCATGTGGAAGACTTCTGGGTGAAGTCCCCACTCCCCCGGATGAAGATCGTGCCTGCTGAGGAAGTCTGCTTCCCAGTTGTCCACTCCCGGAATGAACACTGCTGACAGTGCTATCACATGATTTTCCGCCCAGCGAAGAATCCTTGTCACTTCCGTCATTGCCCTCCTGCTTCTTGTGCCGCCCTGTCTGTTTACGTGGGCGACTGCCGTGATGTTGTCCGACTGGATCAATACTGGCTGACCCTGAAGCCGAGGCCTTGCCTGACTTAGGGCATTGTAAATGGCCCTTAGTTCCAGGATATTTATGTGAAGTGACGTTTCCATGCTTGACCACAAGCCCTGGAAATTTTTTCCCTGTGTGACTGCTCCCCAGCCTCTAAGGCTGGCATCCGTGGTCACCAGGACCCAATCCTGAATGCCGAATCTGCGGCCCTCTAGGAGATGAGCACTCTGTAACCACCACAGGAGAGACACCCTTGTCCTTGGAGACAGGGTTATCCGCTGATGCATTTGAAGATGCGATCCGGACCATTTGTCTAGCAGATCCAACTGAAAAGTTCTTGCGTGGAATCTGCCGAATGGAATCGCTTCGTAAGAAGCCACCATCTTTCCCAGGACCCTTGTGCACTGATGCACTGACACCTGGCCTGGTCTTAGGAGTTTCCTGACTAGGTCGGATAACTCCCTGGCTTTCTCTTCCGGGAGAAACACCTTTTTCTGTACTGTGTCCAGAATCATCCCTAGGAACAGCAGACGTGTCGTCGGAATCAGCTGTGATTTTGGAATATTTAGAATCCATCCGTGCTGTCGTAGTACTATTTGAGATAGTGCTACTCCGACCTCTAACTGTTCTCTGGACCGTGCCCTTATCAGGAGATCGTCCAAGTAAGGGATAATTAAGACGCCTTTTCTTCGAAGAAGAATCATCATTTCGGCCATTACCTTGGTAAAGACCCAGGGTGCCGTGGACAATCCAAACGGCAGCGTCTGAAACTGATAGTGACAGTTCTGTACCACAAACCTGAGGTACCCTTGGTGAGAAGGGCAAATTGGGACATGGAGGTAAGCATCCTTGATGTCCAGAGACACCATGTAGTCCCCTTCTTCCAGGTTCGCTATCACTGCTCTGAGTGACTCCATCTTGAACTTGAACCTTTTTATGTAAGTGTTCAAGGCTTTCAGATTTAAAATGGGTCTCACCGAGCCGTCCGGCTTCGGTACCACAAACAGCGTGGAGTAATACCCCTTTCCCTGTTGTAGGAGGGGTACCTTGATTATCACTTGCTGGGAATACAGCTTGTGAATGGCTTCCAATACCGCCTCCCTGTCGGGGGTAGACGTTGGTAAAGCAGACTTCAGGAACCGGCGAGGGGGAGACGTCTCGAATTCCAATTTGTACCCCTGAGATACTACCTGCAGGATCCAGGGGTCCACTTGCGAGTGAGCCCACTGCGCGCTGAAATTCTTGAGACGGGCCCCCACCGTGCCTGAGTCCGCTTGTAAGGCCCCAGCGTCATGCTGAGGACTTGGCAGAAGCGGGGGAGGGCTTTTGGTCGTGGGAAGAAGCTGTCTGTTGCAGTCTTTTTCCCCTTCCTCTGCCCCGGGGCAGATATGAGTGGCCTTTTGCCCGCTTGCCCTTATGGGGACGAAAGGACTGAGCCTGAAAAGGCGGTATCTTTTTCTGCTGCGAGGTGACTTGGGGTAAATAGGTGGATTTCCCAGCCGTTGCCGTGGCCACCATGTCCGATAGACCGCCCCCAAATAACTCCTCCCCTTTATACGGCAATACTTCCATATGCCGTTTGGAATCCGCATCCCCTGACCACTGTCGCGTCCATAATCCTCTTCTGGCAGAAATGGACATCGCACTTACTCTTGATGCCAGAGTGCAAATGTCTCTCTGTGCATCTCGCATATATAGGAATGCATCCTTTAAATGCTCTATAGTCAATAATATATTGTCCCTGTCCAGGGTATCAATATTTTCAGTCAGGGAATCCGACCAAGCCACCCCAGCACTGCACATCCAGGCTGAGGCGATTGCTGGTCGCAGTATAACACCAGTATGTGTGTATATACTTTTAAGGATATTTTCCAGCCTCCTATCTGCTGGCTCCTTAAGGGCGGCCGTTTCTGGAGACGGTAACGCCACTTGTTTTGATAAGCGTGTGAGCGCCTTATCCACCCTAGGGGGTGTTTCCCAACGAGCCCTAACCTCTGGTGGGAAGGGATATAGTGCCAATAATTTTTTAGAAATTAGCAGTTTTTTGTCGGGGGTAACCCACGCTTCATCACACACTTCATTCAATTCATCTGATTCAGGAAAAACTACGGGTAGTTTTGTCACACCCCACATAATACCCCTTTTTGTGGTACTTGCAGTATCAGAGATGTGCAAAACCTCCTTCATTGCCGTGATCATGTAACGTGTGGCCCTACTGGAAAATACGTTTGTTTCTTCACCGTCGACACTGGAGTCAGTGTCTGTGTCTGGGTCCGTGTCGACCCACTGAGGTAACGGGCGTTTAATAGCCCCTGACGGTGTTTGAGACGCCTGGACAGGCACTAACTGAGCTGCCGGCTATCTCATGTCGTCAACAGTTTTCTGTAACGTGCCGACACTGTCACGTAATTCCTTAATTACGGCCATCCATTCAGGTGTCGACTCCCTAGGGGGTGACATCACCATTATAGGCAATTGCTCCGCCTCCACATCATTTTCCTCCTCATACATGTCGACACACACGTACCGACACCCAGCACACACACAGGGAATGCTCTGATAGAGGACAGGACCCACTTAGCCCCTTGGGGAGACAGAGGGAGAGTTTGCCAGCACACACCAGAGCGCTATATATGTATAGGGACAACCTTACAATAAGTGTCTATCCCTTATAGCTGCTTATATCTGTTATTTTGCCAAATAAGTGCCCCCCTCTCTTTTTTACCCTGTTTCTGTAGTTGCAGGATGCAGGGGAGATTCTGGGAGCCTTCCTACCAGCGGAGCTGTGTGGGAAAAATGGCGCTGTGTGCTGAGGAGATAGGCCCCGCCCCCTTCACGGCGGGCTCTTCTCCCGCTTTTTTCTGGAAAACTGGCAGGGGTTAAATACATCCATATAGCCCAGGAGCTATATGTGATGTATTTTTTGCCAAATAAGGTAAATTCATTGCTTCCCAGGGCGCCCCCCCCCAGCGTCCTGCACCCTCAGTGACCGAAGTGTGAAGTGTGCTGAGAGCAATGGCGCACAACTGCAGTGCTGTGCGCTACCTTATGAAGACAGGAAAGTCTTCTGCCGCCGATTTATGGACCTCTTCTTGCTTCAGCATCTGTAAGGGGGCCGGCGGCGCGGCTCCGGGACCCATCCATGGCTGGGCCTGTGATCGTCCCTCTGGAGCTAATGTCCAGTAGCCTAAGAAGCCCAATCCACTCTGCACGCAGGTGAGTTCGCTTCTTCTCCCCTTAGTCCCTCGATGCAGTGAGCCTGTTGCCAGCAGGTCTCACTGAAAATAAAAAACCTATTTAAACTTTTACTCTAAGCAGCTCAGGAGAGCCACCTAGATTGCACCCTTCTCGTTCGGGCACAAAATCTTAACTGAGGCTTGGAGGAGGGTCATAGGGGGAGGAGCCAGTGCACACCAGCTAGTCCTAAAGCTTTTACTTTGTGCCCAGTCTCCTGCGGAGCCGCTATTCCCCATGGTCCTTTCGGAGTCCCCAGCATCCACTAGGACGTTAGAGAAATGGGGCATTTCAGTGCACACTTGAACACCACAGGAAGGCTTAAAGTAGCAATTGCAGGTTGTCGGTTCGGCAACTCCGCCAAAAGACACGAGAGTGGAAGCAGCAGTATCAACCTCTGTATCCAGTGCCGTTTCTTGCGGCGGGCGAGCCGTGCAACCGCACGGGGCGCCCGCCACAGCACTTGCTGAGCACTTTCAAACCCCCTACCCTCTCCTCCCGAGTGCCCAGCTCGGGGGGCGGGGTTTCGCGGAATGACGCGTTTGCGTCGTGACGTCACGACGCAATCGCGTCATTCTGTGAAACCCCGCCCCCCGAGCTGGGCACTCGGGAGGAGGGAGAAGGGGGAGCCCAGCGCTGCGCAGACGAGGGAGAGGCGGCTGAAGAGCGGGAAGAACCGCTTCAAATGTAAGTCAGCCCCTCTCCCTCTCTCTCTCTCCCTCCCCCCCACCACCACCTGCCATACTGTGTAAAATGGGGACACCTGTCTGCTGGAATGTGTAAAATGGGGACACCTGTCTGCCGCAAGGTGTAAAATGGGGACACTTGCCTGCCATACTGTGTAAAATGGGGACACTTGCCTGCCATACTGTGTAAAATGGGGACACCTGTCTGCCGGAATGTGTAAAATGGGGACACCTATTTGCCGGAATGTGTAAAATGGGGACACTTGCCTGCCGGAATGTGTAAAATGGGGACACTTGCCTGCCATACTGTGTAAAATGGGGACACTTGCCTGCCATACTGTGTAAAATGGGGACACCTGTCTGCCGGAATGTGTAAAATGGGGACACCTGTTTGCCGGAATGTGTAAAATGGGGACACTTGCCTGCCGGAATGTGTAAAATGGGGACACCTGTCTGCCGCAAGGTGTAAAATGGGGACACTTGCCTGCCGTAATGTGTAAAATGGGGACACTTGCCTGCCGGAATGTGTAAAATGGGGACACTTGCCTGCCGTAATGTGTAAAATGGGGACACTTGCCTGCCGTAATGTGTAAAATGGGGACACTTGCCTGCCGGAATGTGTAAAATGGGGACACTTGCCTGCCGGAATGTGTAAAATGGGGACACTTGCCTGCCGTAATGTGTAAAATGGGGACACTTGCCTGCCGTAATGTGTAAAATGGGGACACTTGCCTGCCGGAATGTGTAAAATGGGGACACCTGTCTGCCGCAATGTGTAAAATGGGGACACTTGCCTGCCGGAATGTTTAAAATGGGGGCCCGTGCCTGCCGCAATGTGTAAAATGGGGACACTTGCCTGCCATGCTGTGTAAAATGGGGGCACGTGCCTGCCGCAATGTGTAAAATGGGGACACTTGCCTGTTGTACTGTGTAAAATGGGGGCACGTGCCTGCCGCAATGTGTAAAATGAGGACTTTTTTTTAATTTTTTTTATCCTGTGGTGGCCGTGATGATGAGATCAGATGAGGCCACGCCCATCTTAACAAAACTTTATATCTATGGGGGGGGGCGCATTTTTTCTTATGTGAATGGGGGGGGGAGGGGGGCGCATTTTAAAATCTTGCACTGGGAGCCAAATTGGCTAGAAACAGCCCTGTCTGTATCTTTCCAAAATATAAATAATATTTCCAACAGCCAATAGTAGTTACCAACCTGATTTCTCTACCACTGTTGATAACCTGAAAATCAATCCAACACTTCAAGCTCTCTGCCTAGGTGTCATCCTTAACTCTAAACTGTTCTTTATTCCCACATTTAGTTGATTTCCAAATCCTGTTACATACAGCCAATAAACATATCCAGAATATACCCATATCTTACACAAATCTTATCATAATCTTCTGCATTGATTACTGCGCTAGTCTTCTTACTGTTTAACCACTAAAATACATTTTTAAAGCCTCTGTGAGGCTAATCTTCCCCACTAATTGTACATTGTCAGGCACTCCATTGATTACCTGTATTTTACTGAATTCAAGATATAATACTTTTACTTACACATAGGGGGTCATTCCGAGTTGATCGTAGCTGTGCTAAATTTAGCACAGCTACGATCATCTTCCCAGACATGCGGGGAGACACCCAGCACAGGGCTAGTCCACCCCGCATGTCAGTCCGGCCCCCCCCCCCCCACACACACACACACACACACACACACAAGTACAAAAGCATTGGGTCGCAGCAGCTGCGTGTGACGTCACCCCCGCACGGTCCGGCCATGCCTGCGTTGGCCGGACCGCACCACGAGAACGGTGGCTAAAAGCCGCGGTGCCGCCCCCTCCCGCCCAGGGAATGCCTCTGCCTGTCAATCAGGCAGAGGCGATCTTTAGGTAATGACGGCCTTTGGCCGTCTGGCATGCACCAGCAAACTGCGGCGCCGGCACATGCGTAGTTCCGACCCTATCACTGCACACAACTGCAGCATGCGATCGGGTCGGAATGACCCCCATAATGCTAAGGCTGTTGACCTAACTACTGTACACCAACACACATCTCTTTGTTTATCTCAAAATATCTCCCAGCTAGAACACTCCTCTCTACACAAGTTCTGTGTCTCCACACTCATTACAGGTTTCCGTTCATGGATAGAAGACATTTTGTGGGCTGCACCTATTCTGTGGAATGCCCTCCCACACACAATAAGATTCTCCTCTTCAAACCTTAGCGCATTCCCTGAAAACTCACCTATTCAAGCAAGCTTAGCAAGTTCCAAAACCACCCACACAAGTTCCATAAACTATTCTATTAATTACATCCCCCCTATTCAGTTCACACTTAACTTTATATATTTTCTTTTTCATCTATTTCACACCCCACAGACCTCAGGCAAAAATTGTTGCGTGACTGAATCAAAGAGATCACCAAGAGCCTCTGCAATCTGGCTGAAACAATATGCAATATGTAGCACTTATCTTTGTTTTTTTCAATCCTATTTCACAATAGATTGTAAGCTTGCAAGCAGATCCCTCTTACTTCTTAGTCTGTTATTATCTATCCGTTGTTACTGTTTTGTTCCCAATTGTAAAGTGCAACAAAATATGCTAGCACCAGTACCTATTAATAATAATAAACAACTCCCTTCTCATCCTCCTAGCCTGCCTGCCTGCCTCCTACTTTTGGCCTACCTGTGCCTACTTCTTGGATCTAGCTCCTCCTCCTCTGGCCTGCCTATCTCTACTGCCCTACTTGCCTCCCTCCGCTTACCTGTCTGCCTGTGTCCTCCTCCTGGCTCAGCCTTCCACTCCTATGACCCACCTATGTCTTTACACGGCTCCTCCTCCCCCTTTTCTGGCCCACCTACTTCCACTTCCTGAACAGCCTCCCTTCTCCTCCCTTCTGTCTGTGTCCATCTTTTGGCTCCCCCTCCCCTGTCCTGTCTACATTCTCCCTGCACTCTGAACCAGCACAGCCCTGCATATATGAAGAGTGAGGCTTGCTCATACCCTCATACCCTCCATTAACTTAGGCACTTTCCATGCTGCCCCCCTAGCTGCACCCTGGGCTCCCTCTCTGGAGCTAGGTTACACTAGGCAAGTACCTCGGTTACCTATGCCTTTCTTGGAGGGTTAAGAGCAAAGGAAGTGCTTTTTTATAGGTATTTGTTTCACTTAGTATGCAGTCTGCTCATTTTCTGCCCCTCTATTGCACTTTTTATATCAGTAAGAGGCTGGGTAACAATTTAGTGTGTACACAAGAGATATAGAGCCATTCATCCTACCTTAAATCTACAGTGAAAAGTAGACAAATAGTTAAAAACATATATTAGGAAGATAGAACTTTTTCTTATTACATACCTGTGATGGCAATGTACTCTAACTATCATGGCCGAAACTAGGTGTGGGCAGATGGTGCTTAGCACCAGGCCCGGCGCTAGCCGCTCAGCAAGGGATGCAGTGCAGGTAGGCGCCGGGTAGGAGAGGCGCCTTCACTGCTCTGCATAGCTGAAGCGCCGTCCTGTCCCCCCTGCTGCTGCTGCGCCTGCCCTGTCACACTGACAGGCAGCCGCAGCAGCGCCGGCAGCATGACTCCTTCTACTCTGTCCCCTGTGACAGTGAGAGGAGTGTTTTCGGTCTGCCTAAAGGGGGCGGAGCTACACGGACCAAGGGGGCGGAGCTACACGGACCAGGCTAGCAGACTGTGGAAGATCTGGCCAGCAAGATTGTGGTAAGGGTATGTAAAGAGTGTGAGAGAGAAAGTGTGTGTGTGTGTGTGTGTGTGTGTGTGTGTGTGTGTGTGTGTGTGTGTGTGTGTATTTAAAAAGTGGACGCTGTCTGCCGTAATGTGTAAAAAGGGGGGCGCTGTCCACCGTAATGTGTGAAAAGGGGAGCGCTGTCCGCCGTAATGTGTAAAAAGGGGACTCTGTCCGCCATTATGTGTAAAAAGGGAGGCGCTGTCCGCCGTAATGTGTAAAAAGTGGACGCTGTCCGCCGTAATGTGTAAAAAGGGGGGCGCTGTCCGCCGTAATGTGTAAAAAGGGGACTGTCCGCCGTAATGTGTAAAAAGTGGAGCGCTGTCCGCCGTAATGTGTAAAAAGGGGAGCGCTGTCCGCCGTAATGTGTAAAAAGGGGAGCGCTGTCCGCCGTAATGTGTAAAAAGGGAGGCGCTGTCCGCCGTAATGTGTAAAAAGTGGACGCTGTCCGCCGTAATGTGTAAAAAGTGGACGCTGTCCGCCGTAATGTGTAAAAAGGGGGGCGCTGTCCGCCGTAATGTGTAAAAAGGGGACTCTGTCCGCCGTAATGTGTAAAAAGGGGAGCGCTGTCCACCGTAATGTGTAAAAAGGGGAGCGCTGTCCGCCGTAATGTGTAAAAAGGGGAGCGCTGTCCGCCGTAATGTGTAAAAAGGGGACTCTGTCCGCCGTAATGTGTAAAAAGGGAGGCGCTGTCCGCCGTAATGTGTAAAAAGTGGACGCTGTCCGCCATAATGTGTAAAAAGGGGGGCGCTGTCCACCGTAATGTGTAAAAAGGGGACTCTGTCCGCTGTAATGTGTAAAAAGGGGAGCGCTGTCCGCCGTAATGTGTAAAAAGGGGAGCGCTGTCCGCCGTAATGTGTAAAAAGGGGACTCTGTCCGCCTTAATGTGTAAAAAGGGGAGCGCTGTCCGCCGTGTGTAAAAAGGGGAGCGCTGTCCGCCGTAATGTGTAAAAAGGGGGACGCTGTCTGCCGTAATGTGTAAAAAGCGTAATCTGTCGGCCGTAATGTGTAAAAGGGGCTCTACCTGGTGTAGTGGCGCTACTGTGCGGCATAGTTTGAATAATGGAGACTACTATAATATGTAATATGAATTGGTATTATTTTGTGGCCACACCCCTTCCCTGCGAAGCCACGCCCCTATATTTTTTGTGCGCGCCTGTGGCGCGCACTGCCCCAATTTTACATACAGGTGTGTGTGTGGGGGGGGGGGTGCCAATTCCCTCTCTTGCACACAGCGGTAAAATGTCTAGTTACGGCACTGTCTGTGTGCAGGGCCGTAACTAGCGCTGCACAGAGTGAGTGTGGGCATAGAGTTCACATCCATAGGCTTACACGGATCTCCTGCAGCTCAGGGGCCCAAGAGGCCATGGTAACCCCCCCGGCCCTACATGTAAAGTATGGGAGGGCGCAAATTTATATTTTGCAGGAGGGCGCTGAACACCCTAGCACCGGCCCTGCTTAGCACACAGCGCATTTGTGCTGTGGGCGCACCATCTGCCCTGATTGACAACCACCAGCTGGGGGACAATAGCCGCAGAGACAGGGGATGTACCTTCTGTCCTAGCCTGTTCCCCCATCTGAAGCTGGAGACTCAATTCCCACTGGAAGCAGGCACCCAGAGCTGCGACTTCCAGTAATGATAGAGGAGCTGCATACACCAGTCCCTCCAGCCTCCCCTCTCCATCTCCTCGTCTGCTAACAGAATGGGCAGCATCAGCAGGGGGTCACTGATGTGTGAAGCTATCAGATGTCTCGGCCACGACGGCTCCTGCTCTGGACCTCCGGCGGACTCTGGTGCACGGCTGTGGGGACCTTTACTGTCCATCTTCCTCCCCACCGCCTCGGCACACCCCCTCCTTCCCTTTAGCTGCCCCCCTTCTCTCTGGAAGATGCTGGGAGATCTTGTTCCCCAGCAGATTGTTTTTCCCTGCTGTCAGCTGGAGCTGGCACCGTGTCTCCCCAAGCCTCTTGGCTCCATGTGGGCCTCCCAGTTTCCAGTAACTTTACCATCAGTGGAGGCTCCCCATGACTATCCAGTCAATTTACTATTAAGCCTTCTTTCTGTGAGCGGCTTGCTATGTCATTAACTTGGTGACGTGAGTACCCTGAATTCTTTATAGTGAGTCTGGAATCCCCTGAGCTAAAGCATCTTTTGTACAGGTCGCTGGTCTCCAATACCTACCTTCCTATTTACCTTATTGTCCCCATGTTGATCCCCCTCTGCAGCTGAGATGTCCACCATGACAACTGCTAGCTGCAGCACTGCCCGCTATAACAGTAGCATTGCACACAGCTGTTCTGCCGGATGCACAGCTTCTGATGTACATTATAGCTGAAACGCAGCTCTGTCTCCATGCGTTCTTCGTCTCGCTCCTCGCCTCTCGTGCAGCAGCGTACCTGCACCAGCCCGAGCCGGAGCCGCACAGGGGATGCTGGGTAAAGCGCAGGGGATGCCGGGAGCCACTGCCATTGTCACATAGGTAGAGAGTGTGTGTGTCCCATGTGCTCCACCCCTCTCTCTCTCTTTGTCTCCTTCTCCCCACTCTCTCTGTCTCTCTACCTACCACCTTTCTGTTTCTCTCCCTCCAAACCATATCTCTCTATCCCTTCCCACTCTCTCCCACCACCTCTCACTTGTGACTTTACCGGCCATTATGTGTAGAAGGGGACTCTACCTGCCGTAAAGTGTAGAAGGTGACTCTACCTGTCATAATGTGTAAAAGAGGAGCTCTACCTGGCATAACGTGTGACAGGGGCTCTAACTGGCGTAATGTGTAAAAGGGTCTCTACCTGGTGTAATGTGTTTAAGTGGTGCTACAGTGCAGCGTAATTTGAATAATTAAGAGTACTGTGCAGCATAATATGAATTAGTATTATTTTGTGGCCACACCCCTTCCCCATGAAGCCACACTCCTATATTTTTAGGGGGGGAGCCAATGTGGTTTATTGCACACAGCGCTATAATGTCTAGTTACGGCACTGCTAACTATCATTCTAATAGAGTACTGTACTTGTAGCAGAAAGTTAAGCAAAAACTTCCAATTTTGTTTAATGCATTGTACCTTACTGTTACTTATCGTTAATTACCACAGCATGTTACATCTGCAGTATACATGTACATTGCCACTATTAATCATAGATGTTTAAAACATTTTTAAAATTTTGTCTCATCCAAGCTTGTAAAGATGGAAGTAATTGGTTAATTTGTCCAGGTCTATTCAATATTTATGGGGGAACTGGTAGTGAAAACATAGATGACATCTCTAGTCTATTCAGCAACACATTTGCAATGCACACTGAAAGTTTACTATATTTAAGCATATGACAGTAAGGCGATGCTTTTGATGGATGGAGCTACATCTATCTAACAGCAGGAGGAAAAAAAATCTTTCAGAAAAAGATGTGCAGAGATTACCATTGAGCAAAATAAAGTAATTTAAAAACACTGGCTCCCAGGGAGGCCTGGAAAATTTTGACGTAAGAGGCAAACTTGAGAAGTGGCTCAGGATCTTGTAGCAAAAAGTCATAATAAAAAATAACTGATGTGAAAAATTCATAGCTGTAGTTTGTGTAATGTGGACACATTTCATATCCTAGCCACAGCCATTATCAAAGAGTGCTCTGGCTAGGAGTTAAAATGGGTTAGAGATTTGCAAAAATCAGTATACTACTATTTGCAAAGTACATTGGGGGTAATTCAGACCTGATCGCTGTTCAATGAGCATGCAAGCAGCGTTCGCAAGTGTGCGTATGCAACACACGAGTGTAAAATCATGCCCACTACTCACGAGTGCACAAAAATGTGCAGAAGTATATAAAAAAGGTGTGTATTATTTTGCCTCACACGGGAGCAATGTGTTCGCAAGGCTGCCAATCGCATCGCATGCAACATGGAGCATGTACATGTGCGTTACATTCGCTAGCTTGCAAATGATCGCACAATGTTTTTTTTTTATTAACAATTACACAAAGGAATTATAATGTGATTGAACAACTAAGTGTTCAAACACTAAAAAATGAAGAGTTTGGCAACCTAATTGTTCAATAACATTCAGCAATTAAGGCAACAAACATATTAGTTTAATATGTTTGTTGTCATATTTGCACAATACCCATAATTTTATTTTTGTTTTTTAAATGTTATTAAAAACAATATGTTATTTTAGTTAAGATTGTTTAATCCGTGAATGTATGACATACATTATCTTTTTTTTCCCTATATGCTTCGTCTTTTTGTAAGTGTAGAAAAGGTGAGTGATAAAGTAGCATACAGTCTGCTCCTATCTGCCATGTCACAGTCTGCGTTTTTGAAATGGGTTTTACTTTTTTGTTTGCTACTTTATCACTCTCCATTATAACACTTACAAAGTGATGTTTCATCTCAACATATATGATATTGTCCTAAAAAAACAAACACAATATTTGGATGATATTTTTTTTAATGAAAAATACATTTAAACATAAAAAATTTGTTTTTAACATAAAAAATGTTTACGAAAAATATGAAATTCCACAGCAGTAGATTGTCTGCTTCCACACCGAGAGACATATTTCTTCTAGATACGATGGTAATGTTTAGATGTTACCCCCTTTCTGGCTCAGATCATAGTTGGGATGACCTTGTCTGGAATCCCTCATTTGGCTAGGATCAGCCGTTCAACTTCCATGCCATTAAACATAGCCGTGGTAAGTCTTAATAGACGAACGGGGCCTGTTCCAGAAGATCCTCTCAAAGAGGAAGAGGCCACGTCCACCGCCACTGCCTGAGGGTCTCTCAACCTGGTACAATATCGCTTGAGTTTCTTATTGAGTCGAGATGCCATCATGTTGATCTGTGGATAACCCCACCGACACGTCAGCCACTGGAACACCTCCGGGTGGAGGCCCCATTCCCCCGGGTGCAGGTCGTGTCTGCTGAGGAAGTCTGCTTCCCAGTTTCCACTCCCGGAATGAAGACCGCCGACAACGCCACGGTGTGTTTTTCCGCCCAGAGGAGAATTCTTGACAACTCTGACATTGCGGCTCTGCTTTTCATTCCGCCCTGTCGGTTGATGTATGTCACCACCGTCACATTGTCAGACTGGACCTGAATGACTTGATTCTGAAGAAGTTACAAGGCCTGCAAAAGAGCATTGTAGATGGCTCTGAGTTCCAGGATGTTTTCTTGGAAGGACAACCTCCAGATTTGACCATCTTCCCTGAAACTGTATCCCTTGGATGACTGCGCCACAACCTCTGAGACTTGCGTCTGTGGTTAGTAGAATCCAATTCTGAATTCTGAACCTCCGACCCTTGAGTAGGGTAGAAGTTTGTATCCACCACAGAAGGGATATCCTGGCTTTTGGCAACAGACGAATCCTCTGGTGCATGTGAAGATGTGATCTGGACCATTAGTCCAACAGATCCAGTTGGAAGGGCCTCACATGAAACCTTCCATACTGAATCACCTCATAAGAGGCCACCATTTTCCCCAGAAGGCGTATGCAGAGATGCACCGAGATCCAAGTTGGCTTCAGGACAGCCCGAACCATCGACAGGATTATCACTGCCTTTTCCAAGGGAAGGATTACTTTCTAAGACTCTGTGTCCAGTATCATTCCCAGGTAATGAAGCCTCTGTGTTGGTTCTAGGTGAGATTTTGGTAGATTCAGTATCCACCCTTGATCCAGGAGTAATCTGGTTGAGAGACCAATGCTCTCAAACAACTGCTCCCTGGACGGTGCCTTTATCAGAAGATCGTCCAGGTATGGAATTATGTTCAACTCCTCATTTGCGGAGAAGGTACATCATCTCTGCCATCATTTTAGTGAACACACTCGGTGCCGTGGAGAGACCAAATGGCAAGGCCTGGTACTGGTAGTGACAGTCTTTCTGAGCAAACTGTAGATAATCCTGATGAGGCTGTCAGATCGGGATGTGAAAGTACGCATCCCTGATATCCAAGGACACTAGGAATTCTCCCTCCTCCAGACCTGAGATTACCGCTCTCAGAGACTCCATTTTGAATTTGAACACTCGTAAGTACGGGTTTAACGACTTGAGGTTCAAAATTGGTCTTACCGAACCTTCCAGTTTTGGTACTACAAATAAGCTGGAATAGTAACCCTTGTTTAGTAGGTGAGGTGGAACTGGAACAATGACCTGGGTCTGTACCAGTTTTTGAATGGCGTCCTGTAAGGTTATACTTGCCTCTTGTGAAACTGGTAAGCCTGATTTGAAGAATATGTGAGGTGGGAGCTCCTGGAACTCCAGTCTGTAGCCCTGGGATATAAGGTCTATGACCCAGGGATCGTGGCACGATCCTGTCCAGATGTGACTGAAGAATTTTAGCTGGGCTCCCACTCACCAGTCTTCCAGGCATCGCGGTCCACCATCATTGCTGAAGGTTTTGAGGAAGCAGAGCCTGAGCCCTGTTCCTGTCCCAGCATCTGACCTAGCTTGTTTTGGATTTGATAAAAGTCCCTCCCTCATTGTGAATAAGGACTACTGTGACTCTGATTAAGGCCAGTGTCATACAGTGTCATCTTCAGAACTGTGTCATCAGTGCAGTGCTGTAGGCTGCAGTCAGGCCCGGCGCTACCCGCTCAGCGAAGGGATGCAGTGCAGGGAGGCGCTGGGAGGGATAGGCGCTTCCCCTACTCTGCATCCCTTCCCTGCTGCGCCGTCCTGTCTCCCCTGCTGCTGCTGCCAGTGCTGTGTCTGTCACTGTATGACAGGCACTGTCAGCGGGCTCCTGCACTGCAGCATGATACGCCTCCTCCCTCCCATCACCTCATCTCATCTGTGTGAGAGCGCCGAGTACGGGACAGAAGGGGGCGGAGCTACACGGGCCGGTAGGGGCGTGACTAAATGGCAATAAGGGGCGGAGCTACACGGACCTGGCTGCTGTACAGAGGGAGACTGAATTAGGTAAGTGGAGGGTGAGAGAGAAGTGTGTGTGTGTGTGTGTGTATGGTGGGTGTGTATGTGTGTGTATATATGTGTGTGTGTGTGTGTGTGTGTGTGTGTGTGTGTGTGTGAGGTATGTCTGTGCACGCGCTCTATGGACGCCACTACTGGGGGGGCATTACGTATAAGGACGCTATTACTACAGGAGGGCATTACGTGTAACAACGCTACTACTGGGGGGGCCATTACGTGTAAGGACGCTACTACTACTGGGGCTGGGGGCATTACATATAAGAACGCTACTACTACTGGGGGGGCATTATGTACAAGGAGGCTACTATTACCGGGAGGGCATTACGTATAAGGACGCTACTACTACTGGGGGGTATTACGTATAAGGACGCGTCTACTACTGGGGGTGCACTACGTATAAGGACGCTACTATTACTGTGGGTGCATTATGTATAAGAATGCTACTACTACTTGGGGGGCATTATGTATAAGGATGCTACTACTACTGGGGTGCATTATGTATAAGGACGCTACTACTACAGGTGGGGCATTACGTATAAGATTAATAAGATTATGCTACATTGTGGCTTAATTTTAAATGGGGGTACTACTGTGTGGCCATGCCCCTTACTTGTGAGACCACACCCCTTTTCCCGGCGCACGCCAAAGGAATATGGGAGGGCGCAAATTTATAGTTTGCAGGGGGGCGCCGAACACCCTAGCACCGGCCCTGGCTGCAGTAGTGTGATTAAGGGCTACCGTGGGATACTGTGACTATGATTATGGGCAGTGGGATACAGTGCCACCCTCAGACTCTTGTCATCGGTGAAGGGCTGTGGGCTGTAGTAGTGTTATTACGGGCTACTGTGAGTATTAATAATAAATGTAATTAATAATAAAGAAATGCTACTTGTGATTAAGGAAGTGAGATTCAGTGTCACCCTCAGACTCTGTGTCATCAGAAGGGCTGTGGGCTGCAGCACTGTGACTTTGTCAGTGTTAGGCACTGTACTTTAAAAAAGTTTGTTCAGTAGGGGCTACCCATGCATTGTTTATTGCAGTGTGAAAAACATAAATAAAACATATGTGTTATTCGGGCACTGTTTAATAATAAAGGCTGGTGAAAAAAATCACTTACCAAAAACCTTGGCGCTGGTCTTAATTCTGAATTAATAAATATCTATGGATATTTTAGCAGCTAGTGGAAATAGTTAGCCAACTTCTACTAGAGGAACAAACAAATAGACAATGGTGGTCATTCTGAGTTGATCACTCGCTAGCAGTTTTTAGCAGCCATGAAAACGCTATGCCGCCGCCCACTGGGAGTGTATTTTAGCTTAGCAGAAGTGCGAACGAAAGAATCGCAGATCGGCTACAATTATTTTTGTGCAGTTTCTGAGTAGCTCTAAACCTACTCAGCGCTTGCGATCACTTCAGACTGTTCAGTTCCTGTTTTGACGTCACAAACATGCCCTGCGTTTTTCCTGGCACGCCTGCATTTTTCCGAACACTTCCTGGAAACGGTCAGTTGACACCCAGCGCTATAATGTCTAGTTACGGCACTGCTAACTATCATTCTAATAGAGTATTGTACTTGTAGCAGAGAGTTAAGCAAAAACTCCCAATTTTGTTTAATGCATTGTACCTTACTGTTACTTATCGTTAATTACCACAGCATGTTACATTTGCAGTATACATGTACATTGCCACTATTAATCATAGATGTTTGAAACATTTTTAAAATTTTGTCTCATCCAAGCTTGTAAAGATGGAAGTAATTGGTTAATTTGTCCACTTCATGTCAATCACTCTGCGGCCAGCAGTGCGACTGAAAAGCTTTGCTAGATCCCGTGTGAAACTACATCTTTCGTTGTAATAGTACGTCGCGCGTGCGCATTGTGCCGCATGCGCAGAAGTGCAATTTTTTGCCCCATCGCTGTACAGCGAACGAATGCAGCTAGCGATCAACTCGGAATGACCACCAATATTCCACTGCGCTTAAATACTCCCAATTATAGTCAGGTGCTCTAATCTTTCCACAATATAAACACAGGACTTGTTATATAAAAATATTACTTTTACTTGATATACAGTATTCAAATATATATATAAATAAAAATAACACACAAATATATATATATAAAAAAAAAAACAAATCAATCACATAGGCATATAAATGGTATAAAAATGCTTTTGAAGATATATCTTTCTTACAGCGATGTTATAGCATAAAATATCTTTATTAAGTGGCTTATTAGTGCAGCATAACATGTAACATGGTCCCAGGCATTTCTGTTTAAATTGTCCTTTTATTTTTCTCTGGCATCCCTGTGTAATAATATGGCTTTTCCTTTTATTTTTCACTGGCATCCCTGTGTAATAATATGGCTTTTCCTTTTATTTTTCACTGGCATCCCAGTGTAATCATATGGCTTTTGAACAGTCACATGTGCTCTCATAAAAAGATAAATGATTTCACTTTGTGTACTTTTATGGAGAGTTAGCTTGTATATGATAGCCTTTTTAATATGGCCCCACAATCATACCATGGATGAGCTCACCCCTTTGCATGCAGCAGTCCGGTTTTCCAGCCAGAGACAGATAACTGTCTGGGCTCCTGGCTTGATGTAAATAGGTCCGGGTGTCAGCTTGTAATGTCAGGCAGACACCCTGTAACTTACTGCCTCACCCTGTCACCCTCTGTCTTGCCTCTTCCATGCAGTAACATGGTGCACTATCAATATATTGTGAACTCATGGTGAGGCAGAATAGGGTAAACAAAGTCTCTTTTTGTACCTGGACCCACCACTTGCAAATTCTTCCACTGGCATCCACCCATTATCCATACAATTGACTTCCTATTAGTCATCATCATCAGTGTGCTTTTGCCTACATATTTATGCATACATCCAACTGTGCATACCCTGCAGTTGTGTTGACATAACCTGACTATTTTTTCTCTAAATCAGAATAAATAGAAACATAGAATATGATGGCAGATAAGAACCACTTGGCCCATCTAGTCTGACCCTTTACCATATTTTCACCTCAAACCTTATTTGATCCTTATTTCTTTGTAAGGGTATCCCATGCATGTTTAAATTGCTCTACTGCCTTGGCCTCTACCACCTCTGATGGGAGGCTATTCCACTTGTCCACTACTCTTTCTGTGAAGTAATTTTTCCTCAAATTTCCCCTGAACCTAGCTCCCTCCAGTTTCAGTGCATGTCCTCATGTTCTAATACTTATCTTCATTTGAAGAATTTTCCCTCCTGGACTTTGATAAAACCCTTGATATATTCAAAAGTTTCTATCATGTCCCCCCTCTCTACAGCCCAGTTCTATCTATCAATTCCTATCTACAGCCCAGTTATAACTCTTAATTTGTAAATGTAGATGCAATATAAATGCAGAAGCAGTGGCGTAACTAGAATTTTTTTCTTTGCCAAGCCAAAAAAAAGTTTCTGCCCCCCATTGCCATTAGAAAATAAAGAATGTACACAGGCCATAGGCACAATGCCCCTTACACACCGCAATGCCCCTCACACATTATGCCACACTCCATTATGCCCATTACACAATATGCTACACACCGTTATGCCCGACACATTATGCCACACACCGTAATGCCCGGACACATTATGCCACACACTGTAATGTCCATTACCCAATATGCCACACACCGTAATGCCCCTGACACATTATGCCACACACCGTAATGCCTGTGATACATTATACCATACACCGCAATGGCATACACCATAATGCCTGTTACACATTATGCCACACACCACAATGCCCGTGATACATTATACCGCGTACTGCCATGCTGTGACACATTATGCCACACACCGCAAAGCCTGTTATACATTATGCCAGACACTGCAATGCCTGTTATACATTATGCCACACACCACAATGGCCATTACACATTATGCCACTCAGTAAGGCTTCTTTACTTTTAAATTACAGTACCTGCTCGTTGCAAGGGGTTCCATGCTATGGGTTCCATGTTTGTTTCCTGGGGTTTCATGCTCTGGGTGTCATTCTCATTGCCAGGGGTTTTATGGTCTGGGTGTCATGCTCATTGCCACGGGTGTCTTGCATGTTGCCAGGGGTTTCATGTTCTGAGTGTCATGCTCGTTGCTAGGGGTTTTCATGCTAACGGTGTCATGCTCGTTGCCAGGGGTGTGTAATGCTAGTTGTAATATTTTATTTATTTATTAACAGTTTCTTATAGAGCGTAGCATATTCCATTGCGCTTTACAATTGGAACAACAGTAATAGAACAAAACTGAGTAAAACAGACAGACAGACATAGAGGTAGGAAGGACCTGCTCACAAGCTTACAATCTATAGGGAAATAGGCATCGATACACAAGGATAAAAGCTACCTGTTGCATAATGGTCCACCAGATTGCAAAGGTTCTTAATGGGCTATATGATATGGTCACCCAGCAATGTTGGCCAATGGTCAGGAGGGTGTCAAAGTGAAGAAAGAAAAAATATGTGAGGTTATGTGTGGACTGTACAGAAGGGATGTAATTAGATAGAGAGGCATTGAAGGTAATGTGAGTGGGTCCGGAATTTGATAAGCTTGTCTGAAGAGGTGAGTTTTCAGGGAACGTTTGAAGGTTTGGAGACTTAGGGCCTAATTCAGCATGGATCGTTTATTAGAGAATTTGCAAATCAAGTGATTTTCGAACGACTTTGCATGTTTAGCATTCGCATTGCAGACGCACATGGGGGGATGGTAACAGAAATTGTGTACAATAGGAAAAAGATATCACCACACAAAAAGCACACAAATCCTTCTGTAAATGGATCAACAGGGGCTGGATCTTTTCATTCAAGGTTCACATGAATCAGTGGTCCTCAATGCCTCAAAACAAAAACACATACAGACATAGTGTGATATTGTAATGATATGATCAGTGAGTGTCTGTGTTTAGGCAGTTACTCGTACACCTTATGATGGTCTACCACATGTAGACAATTCAAGCTTTTGGGGAGCGGATGACACCGTGTGGGCCAATCTGATCTCCTTCAAACAGACTCCTTTCAAATGGTTTCTCTTCCACAAACATAAAATCAAGAAGAAAAAACCTCCATGGTGTAAAACCTTAGGATGATTTATTAAAACACAAGTGGGACAAAAAGTCTTGAACCCACACAATAAAATATCGATAAAATTGAACACAATCCAAAATACAGAAGCTGGGACTCCTACCAGATGGTGTTGTCCACTCTGAAAAGTAGACAATGTGAGCATGGATTAGGGGAGTATACAGGCGTCCCTGGATCTCAACCTCCAGATCCTTAGGTAGGGGTCCCTCTGTCTGATCACCTTCCTTGCCAACGCATTTCGATACAGAGTATCTTCCTCATGCCCTGCAAGGAAGGTGATCAGACAGAGGGACCCCTACCTAAGGATCTGGAGGTTGAGATCCAGGGACGCCTGTATACTCCCCTAATCCATGCTCACATTGTCTACTTTTCAGAGTGGACAACACCATCTGGTAGGAGTCCCAGCTTCTGTATTTTGGATTGTGTTCAATTTTATCGATATTTTATTGTGTGGGTTCAAGACTTTTTGTCCCACTTGTGTTTTAATAAATCATCCTAAGGTTTTACACCATGGAGGTTTTTTCTTCTTGATTTTATGTTTGTGGAAGAGAAACCATTTGAAAGGAGTCTGTTTGAAGGAGATCAGATTGGCCCACACGGTGTCATCCGCTCCCCAAAAGCTTGAATTGTCTACATGTGGTAGACCATCATAAGGGGTACGAGTAACTGCCTAAACACAGACACTCACTGATCATATCATTACAATATCACACTATGTCTGTATGTGTTTTTGTTTTGAGGCATTGAGGACCACTGATTCATGTGAACCTCGAATGAAAAGATCCAGCCCCTGTTGATCCATTTACAGAAGGATTTGTGCGCTTTTTGTGTGGTGGTATCTTTTTCCTATTGTATTGCATTTGTTTGGGGTGTGGGTGACACTCCTTCCATTTTACACATTAAGCAGCCATCTTTGCGCAGTGGTGAAACTCCATCTTGTTTAAAAGAAATTGTGTACAGCCAATAATCGCAATGTAACCACTGTTTGACTGACAGTAAGCCAGCGTTTCAGGGCAGAAACCTGCCATTTTCTGGGTGTGTCAGAAAAAATGCATGCGCACCTAGGCGTTTTTGGGGAGTGTCTCTGACGTTAGCGCAGACCACTTTCAGGCTGTGTCAGTCACAGATTAGTGGCAGTCTCAGGCCTACCTACATTTTCTCAGATGGCAAAAAATCTTCGATGTTCCAGAAATTGCGCCTGCATCTGCGAATGGATAGTGATCTGTGATCTGTGATGCATTCACAAACTTGCACTGGGTGTTTTTACTTCCTGGCAGGGCAGTGCCTTTCTACTTGCAGACAACGGCAATTTCTCAGACTAGCGATCCATGCTGAATTAGGCCCTTCATTTTATTGTGCGCGAGAGAGCATTCCACAGACTGGCCATAGCCTGGATAAAGTCCTGTAACTTTGAGTGGGAGCAAGTAATGCATGTGGATGAGAGGTGTAGATCTTGTGCAGAGCGGAGAGGTTGGGTATGGAGATATTTTGAGATGAGTGAAGAGATGTATGTTAGGGCAGTTTGGTTAATAGCCTTGTATGTAAGTAAAAGTATTTTATATTGAATACAGTAGAATACCGCTAACCAATTGAGGGACTGAAAGAGTGGAAAAGCAGACAATGAACTTCTAGCGAGGATAATCAGCCTTGCAGCTGCATTTTAAAATGGTTTGCAGTGGTGAGAGCTTATTTTTGGGAAGACCAGTCAGGAGACTATTGCAATAATCAATGTGGGAGATAATGGAGCATGGATTAGAGTTTTTGTTGTTTTGTGTAAGATATGGTCATATTTTGGATATGTTTCTTAGATGTTGGGCTCTCATATTATGCGTACATTGCATGCTTTTAATTCAAGCTTGCAAAACCTAGCAAAAATTCATTTTCATCTGCAGATTTTATTCTGTAAAATACTGTATATTTGTTGAATCCTTTCTGCTGTTTTAGAAAGAGGGATTTATACCAAACCAAGTACCACAAAGTATTTCTTTGTGATAATTAATTAAATATAACGTGTAACTTTGCTTAAAAATAAAATTTTCAGGGCTGTTTTGGATAATTTCTATTTGACAGAAAGAATTAGAAAAAACTAAAATATCCGAAAAGGTATTTTCTAAAACTTCAGTATTCCCATAAAAAAAACAAAAAAACATACACCAGGTACTTGTGGGTACTTCAGGAATGAATTCCTGATATTGATACTGCAATATGATCAGACCAAAGAGTGTCAAAATAGCAGAGGTGAGAAAAGCTTCAGAAGGGAGTTAATGCAACTTTCCAAACAATTTGTGAGATAGGAAGTGATGTCACTTCCAGATCAGGTAAAACGCCTCTGCGTCATAGCAGTTGTGACCGGGATTACTCCTATTAGAAGGGAGCTTTTACTTCTATTATATAGTTTTTTATTGGGTGAAACTCACAGTGCACTCCAGCGGTCATGTGTTCAGAATATTTTTTTTATTATTGGAGGGAAGAATCTGTTTCATCTAATGTTATCATTTTATCTATGTTTTATTGGCTATTCCTGCTGTCAAGTTACATGTTGTTATGTATCCAGATGATGAGCTAGGACTCATTTAAGTCACGTCAGTCAGTTTATTGTTCTATAGGAGGGCCCTTGTTGTATAAGGATATCTGGAATTCAACATACACTCCAACTTTGAAAAATAATTTAGGGTTTGAAATGTGTTGCTGGAGTGTGGTTGATAGCTCCGGAGCTAGTATAACTTCTGCTGTATCCTACCCACTAGTCTCCAATGTTTGGCTCCCCAGTTTAGTGTATTCCATCTTTTCTTTGTCCACTTCTAGCCAGTCCTGCTGAGCACTATCCATAGTCTCCTGTGCATTGCTGTATGCTTTAAGTTTCAAAGTGCAAATCAGCCCAGCTGAGTGCTATCCACAGACTTGTGAGTGTTTGCTGTATGCTTCTAAGTGTCAGACAGTTCTGCTAGTATGACTCAGTCTCCAGTGTGAACCTGTGTATTTTCAAGCACCTGCCAGTCCAGCTAGAGCTATTCACAGAAATCTGTGGAATCCTGATTGCACCAACATTCAGTTTGTTCTGCTGGGCTCACCAAAGACTTCAGTAATACTGGAGACATTCTCAGTGCTAACCTGCCTACAAAGCATTCATTCAATTTCTCCAGTGTGAACCTGTTGTATCCTGCCAATTTCCCAAGATTCTTCAGTCTGCAGCTGGGATACTTCAAGTACCAGCGCTCCAGAGTGCTCCTTACTAGCAAGTGCTGTCAAGAGATTCCTGACCACATATTGGTACTATGAGTATTGCTCCAGCCTGTTGACTGCACTACTTGCTGCTAATAAGCATCATTGTGTGATCTACTACCCATTAGCTTCTGTCTTCAAGACTACTGTTACAATAAACTATCTTTGTTAAAAGTGCTGGGCACTCTTTGCAGTGTCTGTGTTGATAATTCACAACAGCTTATAAAGACATTTATTCAAGTTAATGTAGTTTACGGATGTAGATTGCTATGAGCCAGCAGCAGGTCACATGACTTAGAAGCTGCTGAAACCAGCTGCAGATGGCTGGAGTAGACAAGGCAGTTGCAGGGAGTCTCTGGAGGGAGCTGCTGAAGGGAGCCATTTTGGAGGAAGCTGCACTGTGGGAACCTGCGCTTCCAAAGTCCTGGTGCCATGCACTTACAGAAGGGAAGTTGACAGACAGCTCATCTATATGCAGATGCTGGTGAGGGTCATTTTAACTGATATTCTGCGGGTTGGTAGCTGTAATAGTTAGACACACAGTAGTAACCCTTATAATGCTAGAGAGACACCAGGAGAGTCATACTAGTATTAAAAGAGAGCTGACCTCATTGTGTCACAGACTGTATGCTGTAAACAAGGATAGTTTTGTTTGACCCTTTGAACTGTTCAAGTGCATTATAAATGCAAATGTGATCAGCAATACATTTAACCAAATGGACACGTTATCCAGGAATACATAGCTCCTTCTCCACTGTTATAAACCACAGCTTAAGGATGTGTCAAGACCAAATGGTACAGTCATAGCAACAGGACCGGTGCTAGGGTGTTCGGCGCCTCCCCTGCAAACTATAAATTTGCGCCCTCCCATACTTTACAAAAGGACAACGCACATAATGTCCCCTGTAGCAGTGACGCTTATACACATAATCCTCCCTGTAGTAGTGCTGCTTATACACAATGGTGGTCATTCCGAGTTGATCGCTAGTTGCATTTGTTCGCTGTGCAGCGATGAGGCTAAAAAACGGCACTTCTGCGCATGCGTATGCGGTGCAATGCGCACGCGTGACATACTATTACAACGAACAATGTACTTTCACACATAACACACCCTGTAGCAGTGATTCTTACACGCGTAACGCCCCTTGTAGCAGTGATGCTTATACAAGACGCCCCTTGTAGCAGTGACGCTTACACATGTAATGCCCCCTGTTCCAGTAACACTTATACACATAATGCTCCCTGTAGCAGTGATGCTTACACACTTAACCCCCCCCTGTAGCAGTGACACTTGCACACATAACGCCCCCTGTAGCAGTGACAGTTGCACATGTTATGCAACTTGTACCAGTGACACTTGCACATATAACGCCCCCTGTACCAGTGACGCTTGGACGATTAACGCACCCTGTAGCAGTGGCACTTGCACATGTAACGCACCCTGTAGCAGTGACATTTGTACATTGCTTACCCCCTGTAGTAGTGACACTTGTACAAGTAACACACCCTGTAATAGTGACACTTGCACAAGTAACGCACCCTGTACCAGTGATGCTTGCACACAATGTCCCCTTTACCAGTGATGCTTACACACGTAACGCCTCCTGTACCAGTGACGCTTACACACATTATGCTGCACAGCCACACACACTGTACATACATTACACACATACACAGTCACACATACACAGATACTGTATACACACACACACACACACACACACACACACACACACACACACTGTATATACAGATACTGTACACACACACTTTCACTCACTCACTTGTTTTCCACCCACTTACATAAGAAAGTCTGGCAGCTTATCCCCTGTGCTGCAGTCTGCAGCCTGGTCTTGTGATTCTCCGCCCCTTCTTACTGTGTATCCCCGCCCCCTTTTAGGTTCGCACACTGCACTGTGAGTCTGTGACAGAGGAGGGGAGGGGAGGCTTGTAGCTGCCGGCGCCGTTGCCTGTCATGGAGTGTGACAGGCGCAGCAGCCAGCAGCAGCATGTGGGACAGGGCGGCGCAGCAAGGACATCAGCTCAGCACAGGGATACAGATCAGGGAGAGCGCCTCTCCTTCCTGGTGCCTCCCTGCTTTGCATCCCTTTGCTGAGCGGTTAGCGCCGGGCCTGCACAGCAGGTATTGCCTGACACAGCAGCGCAGATACCTCAGACAGCTTCTACTAAGCAAACAGTGTCTGGTCTTTAGGTCAACAGCACTGAGGTCGACACTCATTAGGTTGACCACTATTGGTCAACATGGTCATTAGGGTGACATGGTCACTAGGGCGACATGGCAAAGGTCAACGCATGAAAAAGTCGACATGAGTTTTTCACAATTTTTTTCATTTTTCATACTTTACGATCCACGTGGACCATGATTGGGAATAGTAACCTGTGCCGAGCACAGCGGCAGTGGAGCGAGGCACCTTGCCCGAAGCATGGTGAGTGTAGCGAGCCATGCAAGGGGACACGATGCTGTAATTGGGGTTCCTGGTCACTTTACAAAGAAAATGACACCAAAAACATATTATAAACTCATGTCGACCTTTTTCCATGTTGACCTATTTCAGGTGTCGAACTAGTCATTGTCGACCAATAGTTGTTGACCTAATGACTATCAACCCTATGAGCCACACCCAAGCAGACAGGGCATAGAACCACCAGTATATTCTCTAGCTAGCAATTCTAAAGGGCTCTATACACGGGAGAGACGTGTGCTGAGCGATGTGGGGGAGGACAGGGGGCCGCTCATTTCACCCAGCGGGTGAAATGAGCGACGTGCTAGATTGAGCCTGCATGCAGGCTAATCTAGCACCGGCGATAGCGATGCATGGGGCCACGCATCGCTATCGCTGTGGGGGGTACACACGAGGGATCTTTGCTTAAAATATAAGCAATCTAGATTGGTTAGATTTTAAGCATGGATCTCTCCGTGAGTACCCCCCTTTACAGAAACTATACTGAGCATTGACTTGATATGGGGATTAAGAGGAAAGATAGTTGCTAAAAGTTATTGTTGGAACATCAGATAAAAGTACTTTCCTTCAGCCAGAAGAGTGCTGTAATACCACCTTGCTAGATGGAGCTGGCAATGTCTCATATTTTGTTATTACTGATTTACTACCTTCATTTTGGATTTTTAATGACAGATCCCAGGAGAGTAACTTAAAGTGCACTATAAACTCAACTCAGTTGGCTGAACATTATAAAGGTATACGGGGTCCCAACTGTCCTTCATAAGTGGCTGTTTTCCTTTGTTGTGTATGTAGATTGCTAAGATTGTTACTCATTGACGTTGTGCTTTGCAATTTGCATTTTGCATTTTAATGGTTTGTTATAACCATGTCCAAGTTCCTTCAGTGGAGAAAATGCTTAGCAGAATCGTTCCAGTGTAATAAAATACTGAAAGGCAACTGTGAAATTAATATATGTGTGCATACATCTACTGAGTTGTTACTGAAAGTGATTCCCGGTAAATTCTGTGACACTTACTGCAGTGTTGCACATTTTTGCCAGCCCAGCTGGTAATCAGAGACTGTGCATTGTGCCCTATCAGATTTTGTTTCCATTGTGTTCAATAAACAAGTTCCATTTATCAAATCTGAGGAGAAGCTTTATTAAACCCACTAGTTTCCATCATACGGCCTCTAGCCTTGGGCTCTGCTCCAAATCCAGACAAATCACAGACATTGACACTTGTGATGTTAGATACTGTATGCCAACAACTGGAAGCAGAAATTGAAACTACAGATATAAGTATCAATCACAGGCCAGGAGCTCTTTGAAAAGCAACAAAGATAGCGTGATTGGCGAGAAGAACCTTGCTGATATGTTAACCAAAGGTTTGACATCACATGTGCTGAATGCCTTTCTATTAAAATGCAGACTGGAATGCATGTTAAATGTTAAAGTGTTGTTATATGTTTGTTTATGTCACCCTGGGTTTTTGGCTACAGGTGAAGACTCCAAAATGTGGAATGTTTTCTTATCTAACCTAAGACAGCCTTGAATGAGGGGAGTGTTGGAGTAGAGGCCTCTGGGCTGTCTCCTCTTCTCTGCTGCCAGGACCCCATAGTGTCAGATTCACATCACAGTATGACCTCCAATATTTTTATTGGCCAATGAAACCGGATTCAAAATATATGCAAAAATGTTCAATGTCAGACTCTGAGGGTTCCATATATGGCAAGAGTAAAGCTGGGTACAATATGTAAGTTCTGACACAGCACAAATAGTCCCTTTTGGATATTAAGTTGTGTTGGTGTACCATTTTTACTTGGCACATTTGATTATTTGAGAGCAATACAAGGCAATAAAATGCACCCATATATAATGTATTTTTGAAAACAGCCACATCCTACAAAGAAATGTCTTTCAAAATATTCTATAGAGGATACTTATCTCCACATTGTTGTAATCTAATTGGTATGACTAGTACATCTACATGTCACAAATGTAATCGCCCTGAAGCGACTTTGTACCATTGTTTATGGGATTGTCCCATGATTCAGTGTTTGTAGGTAACGATAAGACAGTTCACAGTGGACCATTTGATGAACTTTCTATTATTGACCCCAGAGTGGGCCATACTTGTTTTTTTGCCAAACACTTCAAAAATTTCAGTTGGATGTAAAAAATTATTACTGTTTATTTCCTTGGTAGCCAGAAAATGCATATTACAACAATGGATTTCTCCCACACCCCCATCGCTTAATACTGTATGTTTAAAGAAAATTATTTCATATGTTTAAACTTGAATGGACTGAAACTACACGCCACAAGGACTCACAAACTGAGAATTTCTTTTCAATATGGGAAAGTTATATAAACACCTTATCCATAGAAACTAGACAGCAAATACATAAATGTTTCAGTATGACCCTTTGTTACAAAACTAGAATATCCATACAGGATCCACCTATCTCTTTAAGTTAAAGTATGGAGGATGACTCGAACATGCTTGGCTCCCCCCCCCCCCCCCACACACTTTTTTTTTTACCTTTCTTCCCCTCTACTTCTCCCTCCCATCTCTTCTTCTTTCCTGCTTAGTTCACCCTAATCCCTCTCTTCAAGACTTCTTTATTTCTTTAACCCCATATTTCTTCTTTCTTCCTTCTTCCCTTCATCCTGCAATTTGTTTCGATATTTAATCAAAGTGCAGATGGTTTTTCCCAACTGATAACAAATTTGCTGCTGCGATCAACTCTGAATTACCCCCTATATTTGGAAAACATGATTTTTTCATTTTATTGATATATCAATGTTGTCTGTATTTTTCTTTACAATATAAAATTTGACACATAAATCTGTTTTTTCATACCTGGAGGAAGAAAAAGATAGAAAATGTATGCAAAAAATCCTTGTTTTGTTCAACTGTTGAAATATATTGTGCAACTTGCAATAAAAACACTTTTGAAAAAAAAAAAGATGAGCTCAAAATACGTTCATAATCTTGACTCTGAGTGGGTTATTAACAGATTAACTAGGCCTGATTTTTTTCCCCCTCCTTAACGTACAGCACCTGCTAAAGCCCACAGCTCATCTTAAATGTCAGCCTCATGAATATTTGTTCTTACAGATCTTTAAGCTATGCATGGGCAGTTCAGTTATATTCATTTTGGTCATGGCTCTTTAACCTCAGATATTCTTATGTGTGTTACAGGTATTTTAGTTTTTCTCTTTCCAAGATGACGGTCTTGTTAGCCTTTTCTTATCAACAAGCTGCAAAATGTGCTGAGAAAATAGCAGCAGTTTTATTTATTTAGTTATTTGCTTTATAAACCGGTCTATTCAATTAATCAGTTATGCATTAGTAGCGTTTGTATTCTGTGCAACGTATTTTAGAATAAATAGGAAGTCTCACTAAACTTCAATGTGATATTTACAGACTGTAATAGCCTTACATCATTTGTTTGCCGCCTTAATTTTTTCTACAAAATATGTCTGGCACATTATAAAGATATCACATTATTCTATTATTAATTGAATAAAAGTCTACTATTTCCCACCTTAATTTATTTTACAGTACATGTCTGAACATGAACACTATACATTTCTGTTATTATTTAGAATAATCAATGTTTGCACAGTTGAGACATTATTTGCTACCACATATGTGCATAATAGGGGTAATTCCAAGTTGCTCGCAGCAGGAAATTTTTTAGCAGTTGGGCAAAACCATGTGCACTGCAGGGGGGACAGATATAACATTTGCAGAGAGAGTTAGATTTGGGTGGGTTATTTTATTTCTGTGCAGGGTAAATACTGGCTGCTTTATTTTTACACTGCAAATTAGATTGCAGATTGAACACACCACACCCAAATCTAACTCTCTCTCTGCACATGTTACATCTGCCCCCCCTGCAGTGCACATGGTTTTGCCCAATTGCTAACAGAATTCCTGCTGCGATCAACTTGGAATTACCCCCCAAGATCCAAGAAATACCTACTGTGCATGCAATATCCTCAGGCCTGTTTCACACACACTGGTTTTCACCGGCCGACAAAAAGACGGACAAGAGTCATCTTTTTTTGCCGGCCGGCCTTGCCTTTCGCATGCAATGGATTTTAGCAGGCGGAGAATAGCTGTGATGTAAAATTGGGGGCGGGGAATAGCTGCAGAAGCTCACAGCTTCCAGAAAAAAAACAGTGTGTGTGTGAAAGCCTCCACTGTTTGGACGGCACAGCCACAGCCCGGCAGCCTTTCCAGTGGATAGTTCCGACTGCAACACAGTAGGTGGGCTGGAACCGTGCTGCGTGAAAGGACATATGCAGTTCTGCATTTAACTAAATTCCAGCCACGGCAAAAAGCCACCCAGCTTTTGGCCGGCCTGGACAAATCAGCTGGTGTAAAATGGCCCAAAGTGTATGCAAAAATGCGCTATTGCAGAAATTAGAGATGGCATCTGAACTGGCGAGGGAGTGCAATTGGTGTTTGTGATCTCCATATTGCAGGTGCCCTGAAGGGAGCACAAAAAAAATCCCTCCTATGGGCATGTTATGGGTGTGTCCTGGGTGTGACACTAAGTGGCCTACATTTCTAGATGCAGCTCGCATGTTCAGATGGAGGCACTGCACCTGCTATAGGGCTGGTGCAAGTGTCAATGGTGGATGCAATGGTGCGCTGATGGTAGACTGTTTGGAACTACCAGCGGTGCTACTGTGTGCAGAAAATGGGCATCTCAGTCTTTGGACATTCCAGGGTATGCTAGTGACAAGGAGATGGTTGAAACTAGCATTGGAGCAATTATCGCACACACTAATCCGGAAAAAGATACTAGTGCAGAAGCAACAGTGGCCATCTCCGCATAAGGCCATATGTCTTTTTTTTTAAAACAATATTTCCCTTTATTTGTATATTTTTATGTGTGTTCATGAATTATTTATTCTCAACCCCCTGCCAGAATTTAGAATATATAGTACATAGTATTGCATCAAACTCTTGGGAAGAAATATATGCACAGGTCAAACAAAGTTAACCTACAGTATCTATTGTCAATGACATTGTTCCCAAAAGAACAGCACAGGAGGGGAGAAGAGAACAGATGGGAAAATAAGGATGTGACATTTGAAGAAGCAGAGAGTAGTAAAAAGTTGATTTTCACAAACCGCACAGAAAGCACGATAATTGCTACAAAATCATTTTAAAGTATTTGGTTTCTTTCAATAGTGCAAGAAAAGCAAATACATGAACTTTTACTTTCTAGTACAGTCTCGAAAAAATGTATTCCTTTGAATGCAACTAGGACATGAGTATCCCTAACTACGTACAATTAATTACTAGTATTTTGGACCCGTCATTCTCTGGCTCTTGAGCACCCATCGTTTGCTGTATATTTCTCTTCCACACTGTAACAGCTCAGAAACTGCAAACCTCATAATGGCTTTAACATTGGAAATTACGTGTGTGCAGGTGTTAATATTGCATAGTTATATATACTCGCCAGCAGATGACTCAAACTATGAACAGACCAGTTACTTATCCAGTGTTGTTGGTTTATTAAAATATAGCAGAAACAGGGGATAATTTAGCATCAGACGCTGATCTGCTGAAATCGCTATGGAAGGAATTTCGCACATCAGCGCATGCATGTACAAGCGCGTAAGCATGTACGTGCTTGCACATGCTTATGCGCTTGTACATGCATTGAGGTCTTACGCGCTTGTACATGCATTGTACGCGCTTGTATATGCTTGAGGTCTAAAACTGCGTTCTCTTCAGAATGCAGTCTTAGACCTGGAGGGAGGGTGGGAATGATGCATCGATGCCATGTTTTGTGGCCATTGACGTTCCGTTTAAGGGGTGCGGTCCGGACAACGGAGGCATGTCCGAAACGCTGCTGGGACAGGTCTCTGCGCTGCGTGACATCACACACAGCTACAGCGATCAAAGAGATTGGATGTAGCCATCTGCCTTCACAGCTAGACTGCGTAGGCGGGGGGCAACCCTAAACATGCGAGAGCATATCTGCCTTGCGATGCGCTTGCATGTTTGCGCGGGGGGGGGGGGGGGGAGGCAGTGGTGGGCAACCCCCCGCATGTTATAGTAATGGGTTGTACAGTAGGTGTACGATTTTTCAAACATTTACAACTCATGCTGAATTAGGCACACAGTCACCTTCACTGTTACACACTGGCAGGGGCAGGCTGGGCCACAAGGAAGCATAAAACTTCCAACTTGGTTTAGCTAAGCCACAAAATTGTGTGGCACAAACACCTGGCCCATCTAGAAGTGGCACTGCAGTGGATGACAGGATGGCACTTAAAAAAATAGTCCTCAAACAGTACATCATGCAAAGAAGTAAAAGAGGTGCAATGAGGTAGCTGTATGACTAAGCTAAGTGACACAAGTGTGCTGCACAAACACCTGGCCCAACAAGGAGTGGCACTGCAGTGGCAGACAGGATGGCACTTAAAAAAACTAGTCCCCAAACAGCACATCATGCAAAGAAGCAAAAGAGGTGCAATGAGGTAGCTGTATGACTAAGCTAAGCGGCACAAACACCTGGCCCATCTAGGGTTGGCACTGCAGTGGCAGACAGGATGGCACTTAAAAAAAACTAGTCCCCAAACAGCACATCATGCAAAGAAGTAAAAGAGGTGCAATGAGGTAGCTGTATGACTAAGCTAAGTGACACAAGTGTGCGGCACAAACACCTGGCCCATCAAGGAGTGGCACTGCAGTCCCACTGCACTAATGGCGGATACTGGATGCATGCCTAACACCAACATAGCTGTAAAGGCCTCAGTTATCCCCTTTGCAACAGGATGACTGGTGTCATGTTTAATCTTCCTCGCAAAGGACTGTTGGACAGTCATTTAGTTGAAGTAGTACATTTAGTTGAAGAAGTCATTAGTTGAAGTAATACAAGTTGTCTTTGGACTTTCCCTCTGGGATGATGATCGACTCCCAGCAGCAATAACAGCAGCAGCAGTAGGAGGAAGTGGTTCTTGATCGTTCCCTATTTTATCCTCCAAATTTTTGTTCTCCATTATTTTTATGGAGTTATATAACAAAATGCAGCACAGGAGGGCATACCTCTACACCAGACAGGGCAAACCCTGTAAAAATTATTTGAATTAAATATTAATAACCCCTAGTAAATTATATACAGCACAGGACAGCACCACTGAACTTATATGGCAGCACCACTAGACTGGACTTATACGGCAGTACCACTGGACATATATGGCAGTACCACTGGACATATACTGCAGTATCATTGGATTTATACGACAGTACCACTGGACATATACGGCAGTATCACTGGACATATACGGCAGTACCACTGGACTGGATTTATATGGCAGTACCACTGGACATATACGGCAGTATCATTGGACATATATGGCAGTACCACTGGACTGGATTTATACAGCAGTATCACTGGACATATACGGCATTATCACTGGACATATACGGCAGTATCACTGGACATATATGGCAGTACAGGGACACCACCACAGCACCACTGCAATGGACTGGACTTATACAACAGCACTGGACATATGGCTGCAGTGGACAGTGGATTAAGGAACTTATGGGCAAGAAAAGGCGAGCATTTAAAAAATACAAATCTGACGGGGAAGCAGAGTCATTTCAGCACTATAAGGAATGTAACAAAATTTGCAAAAAGGAAATAAGAGCGGCTAAAGTAGAAACTGAAAAACTAGTAGCAAAGGCAAGCAAAGCGAATCCCAAAAAATTATTTAAATACATTAATAGCAAGAGATTAAAGAAGGAGAGTATAGGCCCTTTAAAAGACAAGTTTGGAGTCTTAAGCAAAAATGATAATGACATAGCGGACACACTAAATGAGTTTTTTTCAACAGTATTCACTAGAGAGGACCCAATTCAGGGACTGACACACAATCTCAATAATGAGAATATCCCACTGATAGGTACTTATTTAAGCGAGGAAGTAGTCTGTGACCGATTAAAACATTTAAAGATTAATAAGTCACCGGGGCCCGATGGGATTCACCCAAGGGTTCTAATGGAGCTTCACTCTGAACTGGCAAAACCGCTATCTTTGATCTTTAAGGATTCAGTTATATCAGGTATGGTTCCCAAAGACTGGCGTATAGCGGAAGTAGTGCCTATATTCAAAAAGGGAAGTAAAGCTGAACCAGGTAATTATAGACCAGTTAGTCTTACATCTATAGTGGGGAAAGTATTGGAAGGTATTCTAAGAGATAGTATTCAGAAGTTCCTTGAAGTCAATAAGGTCATTAAAAGGAATCAACATGGGTTTATGAAGGACAGATCCTGTCAAACCAACTTACTTGGCTTTTATGAAACAGTAAGCGCAAACCTAGATCAGGGTAAAGACGTGGATGTAATCTTTTTAGACTTTGCCAAAGCGTTCGATACTGTACCACACATGAGACTTATCTACAAGCTACAAGAATCAGGACTAGGAAGCACAATATGCACTTGGGTCAAATGCACTTGGGTCAAAAACTGGTTAGATAATAGGGAGCAGCGCGTTGTGGTTAATGGATCTTTTTCAACTTGGACTGAAGTGCTAAGTGGTGTGCCGCAAGGCTCAGTATTAGGACCGCTATTGTTCAATATTTTCATTAACGACCTAACAGAAGGTCTAGAGAGCATGGTGTCAATTTTTGCAGATGATACCAAATTGTGTAAGGCTATAAATACAGAGGAGGATGCAGAGTCTCTTCAGAACGACTTAGTTAAATTAGAAGCATGGGCAGCCAAATGGAGAATGCGCTTCAACACAGACAAGTGTAAGGTAATGCACTGTGGTAACAAAAAAAAAAATTCACCTACCTACTAAATGGGGTAAAATTAGGGGATTCTGTACTGGAAAAGGACTTAGGTGTCCTCATAGATAGCAAGCTAAGCAGTAGTACCCAAAGTAGGACTGCAGCAAAGAAGGCTAATAAGATATTAGCATGCATAAAACGGGGTATTGATGCTAGGGACGAGAGTATTATACTCCCGTTATATAAATCACTAGTGAGGCCACACCTTGAATACGGTGTACAATTCTGGGCACCGTACTACAAAAAGGATATCCTGGAGCTAGAAAAGGTACAGAGGAGGGCGACCAAACTAATTAAGGGCATGGAGACAATGGAATACAAGGAAAGGCTTGAAAGACTAGGCATGTTTACATTGGAAAAGCGGAGACTAGGAGGGGATATGATCAACATCTACAAATATATAAGGGGACAATACACAGAGCTTGCGCGGGACCTGTTTTTGGTTAGATCAACACAGAGGACTCGTGGACACTCGCTCAGGTTAGAGGAGATTCCGCACAATACGTCGTAAAGGCTTTTTCACGGTAAGGACAATACGTGTTTGGAATTCCATGCCCGAGGGAGTTGTAATGGCGGAATCTGTCAACACCTTTAAGAATGGGTTAGATAAATTCCTAATGGATAAGGATATCCAGGGGTATGGTGCATAGTCATGCATTATAGTTACTATAAATAGGGATAAAATGCAACGGCTGACAGCAGCATTAGTCAGAAATTTTAGTCAAATCATCATGCATAGGAGACCACAAATAGGTTGTACTCGATGGAGAATTGTCTTTTTTCAACCTCAGATACTATGTTACTATGTTACACCACCACTGTGACTGGACTGATGCAGCACAAGACACCACCACTGGACTGATGCAGCACAACATAGTACTGGAATGACATACATAAGACAGAGCAGGTCGCCACACCACTTTCCCGTACAGACAGACACTGAGGAGAGAGACATGTCCTCTCACTACACTGTCCAGGACTGGAGTGAAAATGGCGGCGATGCGCGTCTCCTTATATGGAATCCAAAACCCGCGAGAATCCGACAGCGGGATGATGACATTTTGCCTCGTTCTGCTTTCCGAGTCAGGCGGGAAGACCCGAGCCTGACTCGGATCTGGGCTCGGGACGTGATGTTCAGTAGGGTTCGGTTCTCAGAGAATCAAAACCGCTCATCTCTAATTTATATATACCAGTGTTTCCCCTGCCCAGAGCCCCTGTATCCAGCATTTACTTGTAAAAAACCCCAAAACAATAAAGTATGTCGTTACATGTGATTGAACCGCTCTATGCTTCATAGTACACATCTGCTGTTTACATTAACGCATAGCCTTCTGCACAAAGGCACCTATATTGCAGGGGCGTGCGGTAAGGTAAATGGCTGAAGAGGCACTGGCTAGTACCAAAGCAAGATATACAGACAATATATGAGCTCAAGGGTTCATGTGGGCATTATACACAGATGCAGCAGTATATGCTGCTGGAAATTTGGTGAATGTTGATCAGAGATGTGTGGAAAATATAGGCAGGGAAGGCACTGCCTCACTTGCCATAGACTTTTTACTCCAAAGTTCTGACTATAAAAATGATTAGAAAAATACAAGATATTTTTAATATATTCTTTGTATTTTTCATTTACTTTATATAGTCAAAACTTGGGCATATACTTTAATTTGACAGAGAAAGGCTCTGCCTCGCCCGCCTCACCTCACCTCACCGCTACATTGACCGCCCTACGCACCCCCGCTCAGCACCATATACTCTACCCCCCTTGCCAAAGGAAAACACACCCCACCCTACCTCTCAACCCCAGGGACATACACTACCCACCCCCACCCTGGCTCAGGAATATATACAACCCACCCTAACCCTTAGCCCTAGGGACATAAGCTGCCCAACCTACACACACACACACACACACACACACACACACACATCACCTGCTCAGAGACATAGAATGCACCCCCCCCCCACTACCACCCCCAATCCAATGGAACATACACTACCCACCCTAGCCACAGGGATATACTATGCCCCCCTCCCCCCAGCCCCAAGGCAATGTCTTTGTTTCCCATGTGGGGCCCAATGTGTTTTTTTCAAAGGGGTAATCACTTCCAAGGCATGGTTTTGCCTAGTAAATAACTAGCCCTTTAAAAAAAATGTCAGAGTTCGTCCGGCATCCCGCACGGCCGTCTCCTGTACGGACCAATGAGTTTGGTTGTTTTTTTTCTGTGAGGGCAAATGTGTTATATTGGTTTCTTGTAGGGACCAAGGTGTGTGTGTTTTTTCCTGCTGTGGTCAATGTGTTTTTTTTTGTGCAATGTTTTTCTTCTGCTCATGCATCTGCATTACACTGCGCCTACATCTCAATAATGTTTGTACAGAGTTGCAGTACAGATTCAGACGCATGCACAGAGAAGTCTATTAGAAATGTGTTGGTAATTCCTGGGTGGTTACAAGGCGTCAGCTGATTATGCGCAGATATTAGCATAGTGTTGGCATGTTGTTGAAGGGACACGGGCAAGTTACTGAAAGTGGTTGCATGCAAAGATGCTGAATTGCTCACATTGGAGGGCATACTCAGACAGATGATCTGCACCTAATATAAGGCTGGTGAAAAATGCAAAAGTGCAAACAATGGTGGCATTGAAAGAAGCACAAAGTATGATTGCAGTGTCTGTATACATTGAAAGTGGGCATCTCAGTACTAGTCGTACATTTGAACACAGGGGTCTACACCAGGGAAAGTACTTTGTAGTGGTATTATGTTATAGAAGCAGCTGCAGCAGAAGATGCAAGGAATACCACGACTGCCCCTGACTCAGAATAAGGCCATATGAGGAGGGATCCGTCCCCCTTAACAACTAACCCTCCCCCCACACACACACACACAGCCACCTATAAATTCCTGGGCTGCATTTTCATACCAATCCACCCATGCACACTGGTTCTCATGGAGTGGAGCTTCAGCTGGGTATAAAACAGCTCACCAGTCGGTGAGTGTATGTAGGCACTGGGTGATTGTGGATTGTAAGTAATCATAGGTCTCTCTGGAGCTAAGAGGAAGACATGTGTGTTCCACTGTGATACTCTAGATGGCCCCTGCATATGCTCAGAAGAACTCCTGGTAGCCAAGTTGTGATAGGGCACAAATCCTCTCTGGAGAACAGGAAAATGGGAGACATGCCTACTTAAAACATTTACTGTAAGACAAACAATAAAATATGTACTGTTGCAAGGATTGCATAGTTCCACATTGTGTTAATGTGGAACATCAGGATTTCCCAGGTTTAGCAGAGCAGCAGCAGGACTGAAGGGTCCAGTCCATGTTTTGCTTCAATCAGTTGTCAGCCAAAGCTAGGCTAATTAATTAAAAGCACCTGTAATCTGCCTTACATACAGTATGTGTTCAGTAAACAGAGACATTGCTACTGATGGCAGTTAGTGTCCAGACAATAGTTGGGAGTGTGGGGTGATGTTAGGAGCCATTTGGAACATGCACTTTTTGTGATTACCAGTATTTGGACTGTTATCTGCTGTTGTGAAACCTGACCTGTAAAACCTACATATGAAGCTGTATCCTAATAAAAGTGTGTTGGATTTTACCTTGTCTATGTGATTTCTGTCACAGTACCCTATAAATATAATAATACTTGTCTTTAGCTTCTCACTTCAAACTACAGATGCTTATGAATAGTATAGTATTGTATGGCACTGAATGCATCAAGATCATGTTATAAGTTAATGATGCATTTTTTCATAAGATTTTACATTTCTTTAGGCTCTCCCACAAGGATTAATGTTTGACTTTGCTGGTGAAAAGGTTAATGCTACAGACTGGTTGAAAGATCTCCCCCACATTCTCAAGGTAGATGGGGTGGGTTGGGATAGCCATGAGGGGACTGTGAGCAGGGCCGGTGCAAGGTTTCCCAGCACCCTAGGCAAATCATCAGCAAACCCCCCCCCCCCCAAAAAAAAAAAAAAAAAAAAAAAATATATATATATATATATATATATATATATATATCAGAGGCGTAACTAGGGATTTTGGAGCCCAGGGCTATATCATTAATGGCGCCCCCCCCCCCCCCCCCCCCAAAAAAAAAAGCGAAGGGTGAAATCATGCGCGCGCGCTCCGGAAAAGGGGCCGTGGCCACTAAACGGGGCATGTCCCTCAGTGTAGTAATACCCCTTATACTCTCTAGTACTGGTGCCCCTTTCAAATTTTAGCACACTGAATGAGCCGAAATTCACATTGTAGCACACTGAATGAGCTGAAATTCACCTTGTAGCACACTGAATGAGCTGAAATTCACATTGTAGCACACTGAATGAGCTGAAATTCACCTTGTAGCACACTGAATGAGCCGAAATTCACCTTGTAGCACACTGACTAAGCCGAAATACACATTGTAGCACACTGAATGAGCCGAAATTCACACTGTAGCACACTGTATGAGCCGAAATTCAGCTTGTAGCACACTGAATGAGCCGACATTCACATTGTAGCACACTGAATGAGCCGAAATTCACACTGTAGCACACTGTATGAGCCGAAATTCACCTTGTAGCACACTGACTAAGCCGAAATACACATTATAGCACACTGAATGAGCTGAAACTCACCTTGTAGCACACTGAATGAGCCGAAATTCACCTTGTAGCACACTGAATGAGCCGACATTCACATTGTAGCACACTGAATGAGCCAAAATTCACATTGTAGCACACTAAATGAGCCGAAATTCACACTGTAGCACACTGAATGAGCCGAAATTCACACTGTAGCACACTGAATGAGCCGAAATTCACCTTGTAGCACACTGAATGAGCCGAAATTCACATTGTAGCACACTGACTGAGCCGAAATTCACATTGTAGCACACTGAATGAGCCGAAATTCACACTGTAGCACACTGAATGAGCCGAAATTCACACTGTAGCACACTGTATGAGCCGAAATTCACCTTGTAGCACACTGACTAAGCCGAAATACACATTATAGCACACTGAATGAGCTGAAACTCACCTTGTAGCACACTGAATGAGCCGAAATTCACCTTGTAGCACACTGAATGAGCCGACATTCACATTGTAGCACACTGAATGAGCCGAAATTCACCTTGTAGCACACTGAATGAGCCGACATTCACATTGTAGCACACTGAATGAGCAGAAATTCACACTGTAGCACACTGAATGAGCCAAAATTCACATTATAGCACACTGAATGAGCCGACATTCACACTGTAGCACACTGAATGAGCCGAAATTCACCTTGTAGCACACTGAATGAGCCGACATTCACATTGTAGCACACTGAATGAGCCGAAATTTACACTGTAGCACACTGAATGAGCCGAAATTCACCTTGTAGCACACTGAATGAGCCGAAATTCACATTGTAGCACACTGAATGAGCCGAAATACACATTGTAGCACACTGAATGAGCCGAAATACACATTGTAGGACACTGAATGAGCCGAAATTCACATTGTACGACACGGTATTCTAGAGGGGGGACATGTGGGGAGATAACAAGGGGGCATGGAGAGAGAGGCATACAGAGAGAAAGGCATGAAGAGAGATGGGGCATTAAGAGGGAGAGAAGAGGGGGGCTTGGTATGAGGAGAAAGAGGCATATGGGGGGGGGGGGAGAGCGCAAGGGAGTGAGATTTCAGAGAGGTGCTCTGGAGAGCAGTTACACATACAGACAGTACCTTCAGGTGGGGAGGCAGCTCCGTGGTGTCACAAGCTGGGCGATCTGGTATTATTTGCAGTGCTCAAATGCTTCTGGACCCCGCAGCCCACCAAAACATTATGCGGTCATGGGGGGTTATAAGATAAGCGGGAGGAGACGTAGAAGGCAGGAGGAGGCAATGCGGGAGATTGACGGGGTCACGGGGATAGGCAGAGAGAAAGGGAGAATGACGGGGATAGGCAGAGTTGCGCAGCGGCTGATCCAGGAGTCCAGGACAGACTCTTCAGACTTATACTGTCCTGGACTCCTGGATCAGCCGCTGCGCAACTCTGCCTATCTCCGTGTGAAGTGAAGAGGAGCCGAGCCCGCTTGCCTGTGTACAGCTCCGGGAGCGCTGCGGTCACGCTCCCGGCTCCCAGCAGCAGAACACACATGACGGAGGCAGCATAGTGCGCCAGCGCGGTGCGGCGCTATAGTAACGGGCGGCAATAGCGGGGGCGGGTGGTGACGGATAAGAAGTCCTTTCCTCCCTGGGTGAATGTGCCGCCCCCGGACATCAGGGTGGGTATGAGAAGGGAGGGGGAGTCAGTGAGCGACGCAGCAGTGAAGGAGCAAGAGGTGAGCCGGAACGCGGTGGCCTTACATTTTTTTTTTTTTTTTTTACTCAGCACCGCCCTTAAAGTGCCGGCGCCCATAGGCAGCTGCCTAAAGCTGCCTAGTGGTAGCGCCGGCCCTGACTGTGAGAATTCTAGAGAGCATTACATATGCATGAAACCTTCATTTACATGCAGTATCTTCTCTGCTGTAACAGTTACTGCTCTTCCCAGGGAACAGAATGGAAGAGAGGCAGTTAGGCAGCCAGTAAGAGCATGGTTGTGTCTATGTTATCTTCGTGATCAGGACCTGGAAGTGACATAACGAGAGGGCAGGAGAGGACTTCCGCCCTTACAGCACCTATAAATGTTTTCTCTGTTCTCCCTTTGTGTGAGGTTTTGTTTTGTTTTTTCTGTGTACCATTGGACCCTCGCAGGCTCGCTTCACTCACCACGCTTCAGGCTCGGTGCCTCGCTCCACTCCGCTTGCCACAGGTTACTATTCCAAATAGTTTGTGACATGGACCCAGGAGGTTATGGGAAAGGTTCTCTCCACAAAGGGAATCTAGACGCTACCGTAAGAGCATGAGGGGAGGGAGGGGGAGTGCAAGGTCTCTACTGATCCATTGCTAGACTAATACCATAGGAGGTTATATAACAGATATTGTCTTCTAGTAGGTCTTAATGTTGTTTGTCTGGGGGGGGGGTTGTAATGTTAACTTATTAATAATTATTTTCAAGATACTGAAAATCTAATAACTACAACACCTACAATATGTTTTACATGTGTAGGGACTCTGTGACTCAATCCCTCCTGCAACACTGTGACATAATCTATCAGGCCAAACTTCATGTTTTTAATGAAAGTCGATGATATATCATGTAGGACTAGTTTTTGGCTTAGTTGATTGATGTGCAGCGCTCACAACTGTAATCATTTTAGTAAGCAGGGTTCTCTTTCTTTAACTGCCTTGTCAAAGAAACCATACTGCACTGTTGCACTGTTTGACCTCTGTATTATAGTCAAATTAGCTAGAAGACATTATCCAAAAGTACATGAATAATCAATTACAATCAAGAAGATCTATAAACGTCACAACACTAATTACACTACATTAGGGTATGTATGTACTAATGTTTTTATACTTGCAATTAAATTACCCTGCTTTGTTCTCATTGTTTTTGAGTTAATTGAGCTATTTCAACTGTAATCGCCCCTTTTCCTTTAACACAAGCAGGGAGTCTCCATGTCTTGACACAGTTACGTCCCCCTGACACACTATACTGTTTCCAGCCAGTTATAAAATCATGGTGCAATAGAAATGTCATGGTGGCATTTAATAGAAGAAAAAAAACTGCACATACTGTACATATACATGCAGAGTTGGCTTAAATAGCTAGTAGACTGAAAGGTGAGCAGCCATTTTGTCAATGCTATTATACGTGCAACATGTGGATTTTCATCTAAATTATTTACATTAGCTGATTCACGTGAAGATCTGAGAGTTGTCATTTTCCTAATCTTTGCTGAGATTTCTAGATAAGTGACTTCTACCATACTGATAAAAATAACTACCCAGTTCTGCCTGGAAAAATTGTTCACAGTCTTTTCACAGTTTTCCATTGATTTGGGTGATGATTTCAGCAAGAATGGAAAACAAAATCCATCACGTACAATTTTTCCACAAAATAAAATAAACTTTCACTATCCACTACTGTGTTTATTCTTACGTAGACACCTATTATTTTAACATTTACCCTTTATTTACAGAATTTTAAATCATTTGACAAATCTACCATAAAAGGATAATTTATGAATAGGAAATGATGGAAGTCTGTAAATGGCTGTACAATACCTTGAGTTATATCATCAAAGTCAACTACAAAATCTTGGATGTATGATATGTGGTGATCTTAAAGTAATGTCCATGCTCATTGGACAGCAAGGAGAACTTACAAAGTAATCATGCGTTTTGTGTGAATGGGACAACCAAGCAAAGGTTCATTTTATCAGAAGTAAAAAAATGGCTATTTCTCTTTGGACTGTGAGAGTAGACCACAATGCATCTGGGAAATCCTCACTTTCACTGGGAGAGTATACAAACTCCTCACAGAGTGGGCACTGGGTTGAGATGAACACAGTACACTAACGCATTGAAAAATTCTGGTATAGCATAGTGACAATAACAACAAATACTGTTACTAAATGTTCTACAATTGAGTTGCCCTTTCTATTTGATTCAATATCCCACTTTGGCGTGAGAAATCTAAATCAATGGTATTAGTGTTGGACTGGGGGATAAAGGGTCCACCGGGGAATTCAGTGTTAGGAGGCTATGTGTAGGGGTGTGGCCAGTCTCCACAGAGGTTTGAATAGCCATTAGAGAGTTCATGAACTGGGCCCCTTGATAGGTACTGTATATATAGTAAATACTGATAGTGTATGCAATGCACCAGATTAATAACAACAATGTACTGTAATGAATACACCATAGTCCTGTGCAGTATAAGGTAACATATGTATTATGCATAAATCAAGTGCACAGCCTGGAACCTGATCCTTAGAGGAGGTGGACACACACACACACACACACACACACACACACACACACACACACACACACACACACACACACACACACACACACACACGTGTACTGGGGCCAACTGGGAGTTTCCCCTATACCTCTGTGGGCCAGTCCAATCCTGAATGGTATATTTATATTTTATATATGAAAAGGCTTCTCCAACCGTACTCTGTTGGTGTCTTGGAGATTAAACATTCAGAGGAGAATGAATGCAATAAATAATACAGCCCATTGTTACCCATTGTGGGCTGTTGTTTAACACTTACATATTAGATCATCATCATCATATATTGAGTTATTATTGTATTACTCACTCATGCAATGGGCTGCTGAGTGTACATGTGGTGATCAAATAAATTATTATCAAGGAAAGAACCTTGTTGACCTTTGTATCCAGCGGTTACTACTTAGCACCTCTGTTTTTCAATAGTAATTAATACTCAGATTCCAAATGCATCTTCTGCTTACCCATGTGTGGTTTCATAAAAAATTAATCATGAAAATGGTTAGGTGAAATCAATTAAAATATTTTGAAGGTAAAAATGTAAATGTGAAAGACAAAAATTAAGATGGGCAAATTTGAGATTATGTACTCTGTCTTTTCTGTTAAATTCCTTTCTGAAACAGAAATACTGTAGTACAGATGAGTGCAAGGCTCCACTAAAATTTATCTATCGAAGTTAATTGTTCAATGCATTAAAAGTATTTTGGCTTTGTTATATGTGTTATAAAAAAAATCCAAGTAAAAATGTTTTAATAAAGGAAGATTTTTTTAAATTAAACCAGTTTTTTTACACACTGTCCTTGGACAATCTGTGTAGTCACTACATTATGGGGGTCATTCAGATCTGATCATAAATGTGCTAAAAAATTTTTTAGCACATCTATGATCAGTCACTCTGACATGCAGGGGGCGCCCAGCACAGGGATAGTCTGCCCCGCACGGCGGCGATGCTTTTGTACCTGGCGAGTAGCTCCCTGCCAGCACAGATCCCTGACATCATGCAGCCGCCGTGGCCAGCCTCCCCAATGGCGTTCTAATGCCGTTGGCATGCCCCCTAGTGCCCCACGACCGCCTCTGCCTGATTGACAGTTAGCATCTCACTGGGCTCCCGGGGTGCCCGTGCGCACTCCACAAAGTGATTCAGACTGAGACCGCTGCAGTGATGCAGTCTGAGTTACCCCCTATGTCTGCCTCAAACTCATCACAGCAACCCATGTGTATACTTGCCCACCTCTTGGCCAATGAGACAAAGAGACAAAGAGATTTCCTCCTCCTATGTTCTATCAAACCATTTGTAAAATTTTTGGTGTATTTTGACAAGGTTAGTGGATCCACACAAGGGATAATATTATGTTAACTAAAAGTACATTGTATTACCTGAAAGTCTAGGTATAAATGCAATGTCAAAAATTATTTAATACAAATTGAAATAGCATTACATTTTAAGAACAATTATAGTAGGTTCTAATTTACTTGCAATGCATAAGCAAACGCAAGGAGGGTTTACGGTTGCCCAGAAACCACCTACTATTGGGCAGTGGCACAAATTATGACCACAATAGCAATAGTATATAATACTATTACTAGAGCTGCTGCCACAACATGTAGTTTAAGTGACAGTGTGGAGCTGCTGCACATGCTCAGCGATAGCAGCGTCTTCTAGCAAGTCTGCTGTATGTGTGTATCTAAGCACTCAGTGTGCTGTACCAGAGAGTAGCTGCCAATAAGAAGAGACAGACGCCTTATCATGAGGTTGGAGTATGTGTGCTTAGAAAGTGCAGTTCTATTTCCTACTGGTTCTATTATGTTTATGTATTATTTATTATGGGATGTTTAACCTTTTCCTGACCACTGTATGTTATTTATATTAGTTCAATATATTTGATATAGCTTATACTATAGACCATCTTTAGTCATAATTATTAATACTGTATCCCATACACTATCCCAAGCAGGGGCGTCAGAACGTTTTTTGGTTGGGGGGGGGCAAGATAAAATCTCAGTTTGGCGCCCCTAGCTCCAGGCCACTTTAGACAGGTCTCTTGCACCTGTATGGAACTCTATGGAGCAGCTGGGAGTGGCCCCTTGTACACATTACACCTGGTAGAGCCCCTTATACACATTATGCCAGGTAGAGCCCATTATACACATTATGCTAAGTGGAGCTCATTATACACATTACACCTGGTAGAGCCCATTATACACATTATGCCTGGTAGAGCCTATTATACACATTATGCCTGGTAGAGCCCATTATACACATTACGCCTGGTAGAGCCCATTACACGTTACACATTACGCCTGGTAGAGCCCATTACACATGTTACACATTACGCCTGGTAGAGCCCATTACACGTTACACATTACACCTGGTAGAGCCCATTATACACATTACGCCTCGTAGAGCCCATTACACATTACGCCTGGTAGAGCCCATTACGCATATTACACATTACGCCAGATAGAGCCCATATATACATTACGCCTGGTAGAGCCCATTATACACATCTGCTAGTTAAGTGCCTCCTCCTCATTGTTCATCTCCTTACTGCTTCCCCAATGCAATGCAAAGGTCATGAACTTGGAAATGAACTGTAAGCAGGTGATGGATCCGGTGTGCTTGACATCCAGTACGGACACTTTCATGCTGCTCTCTCCATTCCATACATGGATCTTGCCATCTTTCGACCCGATCATAATGAACTGAGAATCCAGGGTGAAAAGCTTCTAGTGTGACCGTTTTACTGTTGTTATAACCCCCAAAGGTGTGTAGCACGGCCCTTTAAACGCATCAACCAGCCTCAGGAAGCCGCCATTGGTAGAGAGAAAAATTAATTTTCCATTGTTGCTAAATTTGAGTGACGTCCATTCGCAGGTGCGGTCATAGGGGGTCATTCAGAGTTGTTCACTCGCTAGCAGTTTTAGCAGCCGGTCAAATGCTAAACCACCGCCCATTGGGAGTGTATCTTAGCAGAAGTACGAACAAATGCATCGCAGAGCGGCAGCAAAATAATTGTGCAGTTTCAGAGTAGCTCCAGACCTACTCAGCGTTTGCGATCACTTCAGACCATTCAGTTCCAGATTTGACATCACAAACACGCCCTGCGTTCTCCCAGCCACGCCTGCGTTTTTCCGAACACTCCCTGAAAACGGTGAGTTGACACCCAGAAACGCCCCTTTTCTGTCAATCACTCTGCAGCGGCCATTGCGACTGAAAAGCTTGTCTCGACCTTGTGTGAAACTACATCGGCTGTTGTGAAAGTACTTTGCGCGTGCACATTGTGCCGCATGCGCAGAAGTGCCATTTTTCCACTTAATCGCTGCACTGCGAACATTTTTAGCTAGCGATCAACTCGGAATGACCCCCACAGTTCATCTTAAAGGTGGCAAACGGACCCTTATCAAAAGAGTGAAGATCATACAGATTCACCATCTTGGAATTAACTCCTGCGGCAAAAATAAGACCCTTTGGATCAAATGAGCACACTAGCTTCCCCTGTAAGTGCATCAGACCCTGACAGTTGGGAGACCGGAGGTCCCACAGGTGGATAGTTTTATCCAAGGACCCAGAAATAAATGCATCGTCCAACGGAGACATAGATAACGCAACGGCCCTTTTATTGTGGCCGGGAAATAACGGCTATATTTATTATCATGAAGAGAGCTGGTATCATCAATTTTGTTGGAGCTATAAACCACGGTATTTGCTGCATGTGTGTATCGGATGAGATCCACACAGAACTTCTTGCTGTACAGCGTCCTCTTGGGCATGCCCTCCTGGCAGTATTACAGCACGATTGAGCCGTCGTCGCAGCTGGAAGGGACTGTCTCCCCGCCAGGACTGAAGTCAAAGCAGTTGATCTTATCGGAGTTCTTGCGGAAAATCTTTGCAACCCGGAAGCTGTGCAGCACGTTGTCGGTCAGCTTCATGGCTGCCCCAGGGGGTAGGGTGATGCGCCCCGATGCAGAAGGGCCACAGAATATGGGGGTGCAGGCAGGGGCGGATTGGAATCTAAACCCAGCCCTAATATGGGTGTGGTCTGTTGGAGGGGTGGAGTCTGTCAAGTGGGCGGGATCACTGCTCAGAAGGCCTGAATACAGGCATGTATGTAAAGTGCGCGCAGCAGGCGCGCTGCAAGATTTTAGGGGTGTGGCTTCGTGAGGAAGGGCGTGGCCACATAACAGTGCCAATTCACAATACACCACACAGTAGTGCTGCTTATACACATTGCACCAGGTAGAACCCCCTATACACACTGCGCCAGGTAGAGCATGTTATACATATTGCGCCAGATAGAGCACGTTCTACACTTTGCGCCAGGTAGAGCACGGTACACACTTTGCGCCAGGCAGAGCACGTTATACACATTGCACCTGGTAAAGCACATTACACTGTACACATTGCACCAGGAAGAGCACGTTATACACTTTGCGCCAAGCAGAGTCCATTATACAATTTGTGCCAGGCAGATCACATTATACACAGGTAAAGCATATTATACACATTGCACTAGGTAGAGTACGTTATACACGTTGTGCCAGGCAGATCACGTTATACACTTTGCGCCAGGCAGAGCACGTTATACACTTTGCGCCAGGCAGAGCACATTATTACACATTGCACCAGGTAAAGTACATTATACACATTACACCAGGAAGAGCACATTGTACACTTTGCGCCAGGCAGAGCACATTATTACAGATTGCACCAGGTAAAGCACATTATACTGTACACATTGCACCAGGAAGAGCACTTTGTACACATTACACCAGGTAAAGCACATTATATACATATTGCACCAGGCAGGGCACGTTATACACATTGCACCAGGTAAAGCATATTATACACATTGCACCAGGTAAAGCACGTTATACACATTGCACCAGGCAGAGCATGTTATACACATTGCACCAGGCAGAGCACGTTATACACATTGCACCAGGCAGAGCACATTATACACATTGCACCAGGTAGAGCACATTATACATATTGCACCAGTTAATTGTACAGTACTTACTGACTGTCACACAACTGGTGTGTGACGCAGTCAGAATTTGCTGGTTGCTAGCTCCTGCTTTGCATGCTAGCTGCAGCAGCCACGAGTCCATTGTGCAGTGTGCTTGCTGTGACGGCCCGGGCTGGAGGGGAGGCTGAACACATGATGCGGCTGGAAGGGAGGCGGAGCCGTCAGTAGTGACCGACGGCTCAGAATACTATGCATTATGGGGAGGAGGGGTTGCTGCTGCGCATGCGCAGAAGCTCACACGGCGGCAATTTTCAAAGTGCTTCACTGAGCTTCTGTGCATGCGCAGAAGCTTTCAGTGAACGCTGCCGTGACCGAACGGCCAAACAGAATCCGGACCGGCGTCCCGGCATGCCAATCCGCCGCTGGGAATAACTTTCCTGATACTGCAGCTCTCCCTGGCACCCAGCCCATACTGTAGAGTCAAGGTGCATACACACGGTGAGATTCGGGCTAACCCTGATTCTCACTGTGCGATAGGGACTAGGGGGGGTCACTCCGACCTGATCGCATGCAGCAGTTTTTCGCAGCGCAGCGATCAGGTAACAACTGCGCATGCACCACAATGCGCAGGCACATCGTACGGGTACAAAGTGGATCGTTGCCGAGCGATGGATTTAATGAAGAATCCGTTCGCATAGCCAATCGCAAGGAGATTGACAGGAAGAAGGCGTTTGTGGGTGTCAACTGACCGTTTTCTGGCAGTGGTTGGAAAAACGCAGACGTGTCCAGGCGTTTGCAGGGCGGGTGTCTGACATCAATTCTGTGACCAGACAGGCTGAAGTGATCGCAAGGGCAGAGTAAGTTCATACCTACTCAGAAACTGCACAAAATGTTTTTGCAGAGCTCGGCTGCACAGGCGTTCGCACACTTGCAAAGTGAAAATACACTCCCCCGTGGGCGGCGACTATGTGTTTGCACGGCTGCTAAAAACAGCTAGCGAGCGAGCAACTCGGAATGACCCCCAGGTCGGTATCGCAAGCACATAATGAATGTGCTTGCGATACTGACTATGGGGGTCATTCCGAGTTGATCGTAGCTGTGCTAAATTTAGCACAGCTACGATCTTTAACTCAGACATGCGGGGGGACGCCCAGCACAGGGCTAGTCCGCACCGCATGTCAGTGCCGCCGCCCCCCCCCTGCAGAAGTGCAAAGGCATCGCACAGCGGCGATGCTTTTGCACTTCAAGAGTAGCTCCCGACCAGCGCATCGGCATCGCATCAGGATCGCAAGGTGACTTTCACCTTGCGATCTGCACTAACTTTTCTTACGATTTTGACTATACAGTTAAAATCGTAAGAAAATATCTCACCGTGTGTACACACCTTAAGACACAGATGAGCAAGGAGTCACCGGCACTAACATATACGCATGCTTCTGTCCGAGGATAAGGTCGCACTTCCATTTCCTGCAGGCTGTTGGTTCCTTGTCCCCAATGGCTGTATGGCTCCAGGATGACCCCGTGCAATTAAATGGCTTGGACGGCTCTGGACGCCTGGCCACTCAGTCAGTGCCCTGGCTGCCCCTGGTCATTACGTTGACGGCAGCACTCTTCATTGCTGCTGTTCCGGCTTTAATTCCGCAGCTCCGGCAGCACGCTTCATTACCATGGCTTTCTGCTTGCATGAGCTTCTGCGCATGTGCAAAAGCTCTGATCACGGCAGCAGCAGCCGCATATATATGAACCGGCCAAAGTGTGGGGGGAACACGGCCGCTGGAGTTAGCAGGGGGGGGGGCGGCCGACCAGTGGACTGTCCCGGCATCCCGGCGCCCCAATGCACCGCTGGGTGCAGGTATACAGGGGATAGAGGGGTGCACCTGAGGTAATGGGAGGGGGGGCAGAGGATGGGGGGTTATTGGTGCACGGGGGGAGATGATGGGGCACAGTGGGGGCAGGATATGGGGGCACAGGAAGAGAGGGGAGGTGTTGGGGCACAGGAAGAGGGAAAGTGTTTGGGCACAGAGAAAGGTGGAGGTACTGGGGCACAGAGAGAGGGGGGATGTTGGGGTACAGATATGGGGGCGTAGGAAATGGACTGAACAGTAATAAGATTCTTCACACTGGCCCTCTCCTGGCTGTCAGGCACTGTGTGGTGACTTGTACGCACCCCTGGGGCCGGTGGCTGGGGGTGACTGAGCTCGGGTTCCCGGAAGCTGGTACACGGGTACAGCAGTGACCAGCCTGCGTCTCGAGTTGGCGCCTCCCGCCGGCGCTCAGACGCTGCAGGAACGAGGTGGGGGGCGGAGCACGCGGGGAAGCGCTGCCCGCTGTGTACAAGCAGTGCCGGACTCACCGCTGCTAATACAGCGCGGGCAGCGCTGAAGCTGGTGGATGCGGGTCCGGGTGGACTGGATGGCGCCTCTCTCATGTTTTGGGGGGAGCGAGCTGCCCCCTTGCCCCACCCCCCATTCCGACGCCTCTGATCCCAAGTATAAAAAGACCAGTATGTACATGTATGTCTAGGTTCAGTACTAGGTTCTTCTGCCACTCCCCCAGACTTCGGCAATTGCAACAATGTTCCACATAGCGGCAGATTGAGGACTGCATTTGGAAACCCCCCTTTAAAATTCCTGCGTTTGCCCCTACAACATGCACTAAAACTGCTAAAGAACTGCATTGTGTTACCTGAAAGTCAAGGAACAATTGCATTATGTCATCAATTTTTTCATACATATTTAAATAGCATTACTTTTTAAGAACTATTACAGTAGGCTCTAATTTACTTGCAACATGCACATAAACTGCTAAAGAGACATGCTTTGCTGTATGAGCATTAATGGGCTAGATGTCATATTTGGGCAGTACGGATGGTGTAATGGTTAGCATTACAACAGTACCTCACAGTATGGAGGTCATACCATGACCCAAGTATACTCTGTAAAGTGCTGCAGAATGTGTGTGTGCTATATAAATAATGATAATGATAATAAATATTTCTACACACAATGTGTGAGCGAGTGGGAACAAGAGGAAGAGATCCATTTTCACATTGCCTCTTTTCTTTTGAAATTAAGAAATACTAATTAAGACTGAGACCACTGATTTACATATTTGTTATTGTCATCTTTAATAGTCTATTATCCATTTACAGTTATATGATTAAATTATATGAGCAATACATGCAAAGCAATATAGCTATTGTTGAGCAAAAAATGACAAAGTACAATTTGTGTCACTGTATTCATTATTTTCTTCCTCCTGGGCACAGGAATATTTTTTTTTTCTATGTCAACAATAATTTGAAGCTCCAGGGTAACCATGCTATGGTACGTAATATATACTTTAGTGAATAGTTTAGATGTTGAGTCATTTATTTGTGGCCAGGCTAGAGCTCTATGAGTTGTGAAGATGGTCATGTTTGGCTTCTACATTTGTCAATGTGCTTGCCTGCTCTAATGAATAGGGAGGTAATACATCATTTGGTCTAGCTGTGTCCCAGAACTGATTTGTCCATTTGCTTGGCTGCTACTTATAGTGTATATTTAGACTGATTTACACTTACTGCTTTGAGCTCAAAAGGAAACCCTTAGTGTAGACTGTGGAAGACCCTTTCACAATGAACCAGTAGCTAAGAACAGGATACTAGTTTGCTCACATGCTGTATTTCCGTTTGGAAAACAATGTGCAACTCACCAAAGCATTCTATACAACACTGTGCCGCCAATACACTATGGGGCAGTGGCGTCACAAGGCGGGTGCGGGGGGTGCGGCCCGCACCCGGGTGTGACACCTGGAGGGGGTGACACCAAATGTCAGCTCCTCCGTAGTGACAGGAGCCAGGTGCTGCAGTGTGAAATTCCGCTACAGCACCCGGCTCCTGTCATAGCAGAGGAGCCGACAGCACACTGAGACCGTCTCTGGGGGAAGCCCAGCATCTCCGGAGATGCTGGGCACACCCCCAGAGTGACGATACCAGTATTCCCGCGAAGCCACGCCCCCTAGCTGTAAGGCCACGCCCTTTTTTGCCACGATCGCGGCAGTACATCAGGGGTGCGCACCGGGTGTCACCACACCTGGTGACGCCTCTGCTATGGGGTACATTTACTCTGCAGTGATAAGAGCGGAGAAGTGAGCCAGTGGAGAAGTTGCCCATGGCAACCAATCAGCACTGAAGTAACATCTATAATTTGCATACTATAAAATGATACAGAGCTGCTGATTGGTTGATGTGGAAATTTCTCCACTGGCTCATTTCTCCGTTCTTATCACTGCTTAGTAAATGTACCCCTATGGCCTTTGGTCTGCATATAACCATTAGTTTCTATCATTTTTTTATTTATTGTTCTTTACATGCTCAAAAATTTATAAATATATAATTGTATGTGCTGTATTTTAATAGATCTTGTTCTTTTTTTATGACAACCACTAAAACTTAAAGAGGATGCAGTGAGATATACTTATAATACTTCCCCATTAAAAGGCAGTTACCAGAATTACAAGTGTGTCGTAATAATGGTGCCTGAATTTCAGTGACCCTTATAACAATTGTCAACATAATGATTGTCGGACAATCGTATAAAACCCCACTAAACTAATATACTGTAGTAGAATTATTATTTAGAAATTATAATATTATACATTTATTAATGGGTAAAAAGTTAAATTTTTAGATAAAACAGTTCAAGCAGTCCTTTGTCCTTTAACCAAGTTCAGGCCAGAAAAATACACAGACTCCCTATTGTCAAATTCTTGTATAGAGCATACAATGAATACTTTGCAGACAACACTAATGGTGATCTAGGTTCCAGCTGTTAATGAACACAGATTTGTGGACATGCATTAGACCATCCCAAAAGTAGGGCCACAGCTCTGGAGCAAAGACATGAATATTAACACACTGCAATAATATTACAAATTGTCAAAAAGACAATAGACTTGGGATGGCTATATCCGCTTTCAGTGCTGGGGCAGGGGGTTTGGGAGGGTTCCCAGTGCCATGTGGACATGTATGCCACCTAATATATCATCACCAATGTATTCCTTATAGTCCAGAAGAAGAAAAATTCCTCAATTTTGTTAAGAAAGTAGAAATATAATTTTAGTACTTATTATTTATGGCCAACTGTGTGGACAGCTGGGTGGCTGAGCATTTTTATGTGAAAGCCTGGAGCTGTATTCCCAGCCACTACACTATTAATCTGGTCTTGATGGAAACTGCCCATCCATGTCATGGGATGAATTCACCATCCAGAAACACCCATTTCACTAAAAGAGTGCTCCATCGATGGATAGATAATTTCTTATGCACTTGCAAACTTCGTCCGTCCATGTGCATATACCATATCTAGTGTGTGCACAGCCAGTGATTTCATTCTATGGCACATATGCAGTATGCACAGATCCATGAGATTCGTCCACATTTCCATTTGCATCTGAATCAATCCCATTATGTCCACATGCTATCACATATTATCTTGCATTGATTTGATATTCTGAAAGTCAGCTTTTGCTGAAATAATAATATTAACTTTGGAGTTTTGCTGAATCTGTCAACTACAGCTGAAACTACAGAATATCACTGAAATATGTAAATATTAAAACCTGCAACCTACAGTAGATCACTATTGTCTGCATTCTACTAGATCATTGAATTCATGTCAGAAATTGTTCATAAACTGTTCCTCAAAAGTATAATAAATCAATTACTCATAAATGGATTTCTCTGACACCTTTCAGCTTCAGATATGAGCCCATAAAGTACCCAAAGTATCCTCTGAAGTACTTGTATTGAATATTTTATCTCATATATAAGGATTATATGCTCATGATTTAAACAGTTGATTACTGGTATAATTATTTGGAGCCAGTTTCCTGCTGAGATGATGATTGGCCACTTTGTCTGTAGGGGCAAATGAAGTATTTGGCAATATTGGCTTCTCTGAAATTGGAAGACATATCATAGGTTTTGCAATACCTCCTTCAGTGAATTTTTAATATCTTTACATGTTTGTAACTATTTCTGTTGCCAGTACAGTAACAATAAATGTGTACTGAATATTTGTACTCAAATCCATTTATGTGGTTATTACAAAAGTTGTATGTGCTAATTTACGGCATTGCCATGATGGTCTCAGGATGCACATTAAGTGCATATGTATTATGGTGCACCGTATTTATTTAGTACTTAAATCTACAGTAGCAGAAACAGAGCTAACCAGTGCACTCAAAAGCTTCATCAAAGGCTGCACTTATCCATTTGTGTTCGAAGTTTCACAGCATGAGGCAGGTGCAAAGCCATGCGGTGGGAGTACGACGACCATGCTGCATCTGTAGCATGGCTGTCGTTAACGAGGAGCTCCCTCATCTGCACATGTTCAGATAAGGGATGGGATCGTTAACAACGCATGGGAGCGTGCATCGTTAACGATAATGAGTGTACACACTAGGCAATATTGTGAACAATGTCACTCAGAAAGCCCTTTCTGAGTGACATTGTTCACAATATCGCCTAGTGTGTAAAGGGCTTAAGCAAATGTACCTATGTACAGAGCACACACATACTAGTACATGCATTGACTTTGTATTTTATCAATTCTGAAATCACCTGCTGCATTCACAAGCATTTCCAGTACAATATATTGGGGTTCTATGGTAGTACTTACTGAGTACATAGGACCGGATTCAGAGATGGATACAAATGTCGTCACAGCTGTGAATTGATTTGCAGGCATAGGAATTTGTATTTAGATGCTGACTGGAGGCATGGCAAATCTGCAGCTTGTGCAGGAATATGCAGCCATCAGATGCACATTGGCCGATAATGGACCCTCTAAGTAACCCTATCGACGTTACTGAAATGCCTACACCATTTTTACTGTGCAAGGCAGTGGTTTTAAACTGTGTGTCTAGGCATCCTGGGGTGCCTCGGGGTACTTGCAGGGGTGGCCTGGTTTGGTGATCTAGGACCAATTCAAATTATTTATGGTCATTGTAATATACAAAACCAGTGCTGGTTACTGGCAATCATAAAATAGGTGGACAAACAGAAGCAAATCCTGTCCCTCACCACATAACTGAACCCAAAGATGAATATAAACACAATTTACTTATTTAATATTTTTTTCTGTATTTCTCAATAAGAATCTTTTGGCTTAGGGGTGTCATGAAAAGAATTCTGATACTCTAGGGTGCCATGACTCAAAACGCTTTGGGAACCACTGGTGTAAGGGATTGCAGTTATAGTAGTTACATGCCACCACCGTTACTACTCACAAACGATGCCTGGCTGTCAATCACTTTGCGAGACCTTTCTAACACATGCACAGAGAGACTACACTGTGTACAAAATCGGCATTGTATCCATGTCAGAACAGGCCCATAGGCCCTATGGCGCATGGAGGTTTTGAGAACAGGTTCAACATTCAAGGTTTTGTCTATGTTACAGGTCTTATTTTTCAACACGTATGTGCGTGATCTTTCACGTATAGCCTTTTTCATGAATTTATCTAGGATCTCTAAATACAAATGTCTGTAATATAATTCCTGCAAGTAAAATGATTATTTTATGCTAAAATTACAATATTAAATACACTGCATGTGTTGTCATATTTCACAGTTAAACAAGAAACCAACCACAATAGTCACATAGATAGCATACAAGTCAACACAATTTGAGCCAGTTTATATAATGCTATTTACTGCACATGATAATTCCACTCTGTGAAGTGCAGAAATGAATCAAATAATGCATAACCATGTAAGAATGTTATCCCATACTTTCCGGTATATACATTATTATTGCACAGTTAGCGAAACTTAATCATTCTCACCAAATTATCTTTTATTCATACTGAAGTGCCAGAAATGTCTGTGTGTGATGAACTGCACAAAATTGTTTGACTGTATATACCAACAATGCTTCTTGCTTTTATCATCAGTTTGTTTGTGAAAGTATGTTCCATCAGAATAATCATTATTGTTGATAACATTTAATTGAGATGGAAGAATGTTGCCATAATTGTAGATAATTGCAAAGATCTCTAGCATCATTCAGATTGTTTCACATGAATTGCCATTCTCTGGAAGTGTTTTGCCTGACACAGCTTTCCTTTTCTTTTCCAACCAAATGCTTCTCTTCTGTGTTTTGCTACAACTGTTGCAGAATGTGGAATTATATTGAGTAAAATTCTATTTACACTCCCCATGGGCCTCTATTTCCCAATCTTACTTTTTGTAATATAACTCCCTGTGCTCTCTATGTTTGACTTTCCCAGCTCGCAACCTGCCACTTGTACATTGATTGGGTATACATGGTGGGCAAAGATTGATACAGAATAAATACAGACTGAATGGCTGTGTCCTATACTGCAAACACTCTGGCTGTAGCTTATTTCTTTAAAAAAAAAAACCCCATAAACAAATGATAGCACAATTATTTTAAAATAACAGTAATTAGAACCTCCCTGACAGCCCTATTTATCAATATTATTTTTACTAAAATAATGTGGAAATGGGTGTTTCACACCCTTTTCACATTATTTTAGTTTCACTGAAATGTATTAAAGGGCTTATGGAGCAGTTTTTGTGAAAAATGACTACAAGCCCTTTTATTCAGTTTTTCAGAATTCAGATCGCATTTTCCAGATTTGTAATGGGAAATGCATTCTGCACTGACAGGTAGTGCAGAGTCGGGAGCCGGCACCTGTGATCCGCCATTTGTGTCTGATAAGACCACAGGCTGATCACCGTAAGGAGAGTAAAAAGGAAGTTTAAAAAAAAAATAAGATTTTACTCACCGGTAAATCTATTTCTCGTAGTCCGTAGTGGATGCTGGGAACTCCGTAAGGACCATGGGGAATAGACGGGCTCCGCAGGAGACTGGGCACTCTAAAAGAAAGATTAGGTACTATCTGGTGTGCACTGGCTCCTCCCACTATGACCCTCCTCCAGACCTCAGTTAGGATACTGTGCCCGGAAGAGCTGACACAATAAGGAAGGATTTTGAATCCCGGGTAAGACTCATACCAGCCACACCAATCACACCGTATAACTCGTGATACTACACCCAGTTAACAGTATGAAATATAACTGAGCCTCTCAACAGATGGCTCAACAATAACCCTTAGTTAGGCAATAACTACATACAAGTATTGCAGACAATCCGCACTTGGGATGGGCGCCCAGCATCCACTACGGACTACGAGAAATAGATTTACCGGTGAGTAAAATCTTATTTTCTCTGACGTCCTAGTGGATGCTGGGAACTCCGTAAGGACCATGGGGATTATACCAAAGCTCCCAAATGGGCGGGAGAGTGCGGATGACTCTGCAGCACCGAATGAGAGAACTCAAGGTCCTCCTCAGCCAGGGTATCAATTTTGTAGAATTTAGCAAACGTGTTTGCCCCTGACCAAGTTGCAGCTAGGCAAAATTGTAAAGCCGAGACCCCTCGGGCAGCCGCCCAAGATGAGCCCACTTTCCTTGTGGAATGGGCTTTAACTGATTTAGGATGCGGCAATCCAGCCGCAGAATGCTCCAGCTGAATTGTGCTACAAATTCAGCGAGCAATAGTCTGCTTAGAAGCAGGAGCACCTATTTTGTTGGGTTCCTACAGGATAAAAAGCGAGTCAGTTTTCCTGACTCCAGCCGTCCTGGAAATATAAATTTTTAAGGCCCTGACTACGTCCAGTAACTTGGAATCTTCCAAGTCCCTAGTAGCCGCAGGCACTACAATAGGTTGGTTCAAGTGAAAAGCTGATACCACCTTAGGGAGAAACTGGGGACGAGTCCTCAATTCTGCCCTATCCATATGGAAAATCAGATAAGGGCTTTTACATGACAAAGCCGCCAATTCTGACACACGCCTGGCCGAAGCCAAGGCCAATAACATGACCACATTCCACGTGAGATATTTCAAATCCAGTTTTAAGTGGCTCAAACCAATGTGATTTTAAGAAACTCAACACCATGTTGAGATCCCAAGGTGCCACAGGAGGCACAAAAGGGGGCTGAATATGTAGCACTCCCTTTACAAATGTCTGAACTCCAGGCAGTGAAGCCAGTTCTTTCTGGAAGAAAATCGACAGAGCCGAAATCTGGACCTTAATGGAACCCAATTTTAGGCCCATAGTCACCCCTGACTGTAGGAAGTGCAGAAAATGACCCAGCTGAAATTCCTCTGTTGGGGCCTTCCTGGCCTCACACCACGCAACATATTTTCGCCAAATACGGTGATAATGGTTTGCGGTTACTTCTTTCCTGGCTTTTATCAGCGTAGGAATGACTTCTTCCGGAATGCCCTTTTCCTTTAGGATCCGGAATTCAACCGCCATGCCATCAAACGCAGCCACGGTAAGTCTTGGAACAGACAGGGCCCCTGCTGTAGCAGATCCTGTCTGAGCGGTAGAGGCCATGGGTCCTCTGATATCATTTCTTGAAGTTCTGGGTACCAAGCTCTTCTTGGCCCATCCGGAACCACGAGTATCATTCTTACTCCTCGTTTTCTTATTATTCTCAGTACCTTTGGTATGAGAGGCAGAGGAGGGAATACATAAACCGACTGGTACACCCACGGTGTCACTAGAGCATCCACAGCTATTGCCTGAGGGTCCCTTGACCTGGCGCAATATCTAGTTTTTTGTTTAGGCGGGACGCCATCATGTCCACCTGTGGCCTTTCCCAACGGTTTACCAACAGTTTGAAGACTTCTGTATGAAGTCCCCACTCTCCCGGGTGTAGGTCGTGTCTGCTGAGGAAGTCTGCTTCCCAGTTGTCCACTCCCGGAATGAACACTGCTGACAGTGCTAAGACGTGATTTTCCGCCCATCGGAGAATCCTTGTGGCTTCTGCCATCGCCATCTTGCTTCTTGTGCCGCCCTGTCGGTTTACATGGGCGACTGCCGTGATGTTGTCTGATTGGATCAGTACCGGCTGGTTTTGAAGCAGAGGCCTTGCCAGACTTAAGGCATTGTAAATGGCACTCAGTTCCAGAATATTTATGTGTAGGGACGACTCCTGACTTGACCAAAGTCCTTGGAAATTTCTTCCCTGTGTGACTGCCCCCCAGCCTCGAAGGCTGGCATCCGTGGTTACCAGGACCCAGTCCTGTATGCCGAATCTGCGGCCCTCTTGAAGATGAGCACTCTGCAGCCACCACAGTAGAGATACCCTGGTCCTTGGAGACAGGGTTATCAGCCGATGCATCTGAAGATGCGATCCCGACCACTTGTCCAAGAGGTCCCACTGAAAGGTTCTTGCATGGAACCTGCCGAATGGAATTTTGCTTCGTAAGAAGCTACCATTTTTCCCAGGACTCGTGTGCAGTGATGCACCGATACCTGTTTTGGTTTCAGGAGGTCTCTGACTAGAGATGACAGCTCCTTGGCTTTCTCCTGCGGGAGAAACACTTTTTTCTGTTCTGTGTCCAGAACCATCCCCAGGAACAGTAGGCGTGTGGTAGGAACCAGCTGTGACTTTGGAATGTATAGAATCCATCCGTGCTGTTGTAGCACTTCCCGAGATAGTGCTACTCCGACCAACAACTGCTCCTTGGACCTCGCCTTTATAAGGAGATCGTCCAAGTACGGGATAATTAAAACTCCCTTTTTTCGAAGGAGTATCATCATTTCTGCCATTACCTTGGTAAAGACCCTCGGTGCCGTGGACAATCCAAACGGCAGTGTTTGGAATTGGTAATGGCAATCCTGTACCACAAATCTGAGGTACTCCTGGTGAGGATGGTAAATGGGGACATGTAGGTAAGCATCCTTGATGTCCAGGGATACCATGTAATCCCCCTCCTCCAGGCTTGCAATAACCGCCCTGAGCGATTCCATCTTGAACTTGAATTTTTTTATGTATGTGTTCAAGGATATCAAATTTAAAATGGGTCTCACCGAACCGTCCGGTTTCGGTACCACAAACAGTGTGGAATAGTAACCCCGTCCTTGTTGAAGTAGGGGCACCTTGACTATCACCTGCTGGGAATACAGCTTGTGAATTGCCTCTAGCACAGCCTCCCTGCCTGAGGGAGTTGTCGGCAAGGCAGATTTGAGGAAACGGCGGGGGGGAAGACGCCTCGAATTCCAGCTTGTACCCCTGAGATACTACTTGAAGGATCCAGGGATCCACCTGTGAGCGAGCCCACTGATCGCTGAAATTTTTGAGGCGGCCCCCCACCGTACCTGGCTACGCCTGTGGAGCCCCCGCGTCATGCGGTGGACTTAGAGGAAGCGGGGGAAGAATTTTGATTCTGGGAACTGGCTGACTGGTGCAGCTTTTTCCCTCTTCCCTTGTCTCTGTGCAGAAAGGAAGCGCCTTTGACCTGCTTGCTTTTCTGAAGCCGAAAGGACTGTACCTGATAATACAGTGCTTTCTTAGGCTGTGAGGAAACCTGAGGTAAAAAATTTTCTTCCCAGCTGTTGCTGTGGATACGAGGTCCCAGAGACCATCCCCAAATAATTCCTCACCCTTATAAGGCTCTATGTGCCTTTTAAAGTCAGCATCACCTGTCCAGTGTCTGGTTTCTAATACCCTCCTGACAGAATGGACATTGCATTAATTCTGGATGCCAGCCGGCAAAATATCCCTCTGTGCATCCCTCATATATAAGACGACGTCTTATGTTCGCAAAATAGTATCCCTGTTTGACAGGGTTACAGACCACGCTGCAGCAGCACTATCTGCAGGTCTCAGTCTAGTACCTGAGTGTGTAAATACAGACTTCAGGATAGCCTCCTGCTTTTTATCAGCAGGTACCTTCAAAGTGGCCGTATCCTAAGACGGCAGTGCAACCTTTTTTGACAAACGTGTGAGCGCCTTATCCACCCTAGGGGATATCTCCCAGCGTAACTTATCCTCTGGCAGGAAAGGGTACGCCATCAGTAACTTTTCAGAAATTACCAGTTTCTTATCGGGGGAACCCACGCTTTTTCACACTTCATTCACTCATTTGATGGGGGAACAAAACACTGCCTGCTTTTTCTCCCCAAACATAAAACCCTTTTTTAGTGGTACTTGGGTTAATGTCAGAAATGTGTAACACATTTTTTATTGCCGGGATCATGTAACGGATGTTCCTAGTGGATTGTGTATATGTCTCAACCTCGTCGACACTGGAGTCAGACTCCGTGTCGACATCTGTGTCTGCCATCTGAGGGAGCGGGCGTTTTTGAGCCCCTGATGGCCTTTGAGACGCCTGGGCAGGCGCGGGCTGAGAAGCCGTCTGTCCCATAGCGGTTACGTCATCCAGCCTTTTATGTAAGGAGTTGACACTGTCGGTTTATACCTTCCACCTATCCATCCACTCTGGTGTCGGCGCCACAGGGGGCGACATCACATTTATCGGCATCTGCTCTGCCATCACATAAGCCTCCTCATCAAACGTGTCGACACAGCCGTACCGACACACCGCACACACAGGGAATGCTCTGACGGAGGACAGGACCCCACACAGCCCTTTGGGGAGACAGAGAGAGAGTATGCCAGCACACACCAGAGCGCTATATAATTTTGGGATTAACACTATATTGAGTGAATTTTTCCCAATAGCTGCTTGTATATACAATATTGCGCCTAAATTTTGTGCCCCCCCTCTCTTTTTAACCCTTTGAGCCTGAAAACTACAGGGGAGAGCCTGGGGAGCTGTCTTCCAGCTGCACTGTGAAGAGAAAATGGCGCCAGTGTGCTGAGGGAGAAGCCCCGCCCCTTTTTCAACTGACTTTCTCCCGCTTTTTCTGGAATACAGGCAGGGGTAATTTTACATCTATATAGCCTCTAGGACTATATATGATGTAGATTTGCCAGCCAAGGTGTCATATATTGCCCTCAGGGCGCCCCCCCCCCCCAGCGCCCTGCACCCTCAGTGACCGGAGTGTGAAGTGTGCATGAGGAGCAATGGCGCACAGCTGCAGTGCTGTGCGCTACCTTGGTGAAGACCGAAGTCTTCTGCCGCCGATTTTCCGGATCTCTTCTTGCTTCTGGCTCTGTAAGGGGGACGGCGGCGCTGCTCCGGGAACGAACACCAAGGCCAGTTCCATGCGGTCGATCCCTCTGGAGCTAATGGTGTCCAGTAGCCTAAGAAGCCCAAGCTAGCTGCAAGCAGGTAGGTTCGCTTCTTCTCACCTTAGTCCCTCGATGCAGTGAGCCTGTTGCCAGCAGGTCTCACTGTAAAATAAAAAACCTAAAATAAACTTTCTTTCTAGGAGCTCAGGAGAGCCCCTAGTGTGCATCCAGCTCGGCCGGGCACAGAAATCTAACTGAGGTCTGGAGGAGGGTCATAGTGGGAGGAGCCAGTGCACACCAGATAGTACCTAATCTTTCTTTTAGAGTGCCCAGTCTCCTGCGGAGCCCGTCTATTCCCCATGGTCCTTACGGAGTTCCCAGCATCCACTAGGACGTCAGAGAAAAAAAAAAAGCACTTACAGACCCCAGGGAGCTCAACTGTGACTCCGGTCATCTGATCACTGGCCTCCTTCTCTTTGACCCCGGTTATCTGATGTCTACTGTAAACCCGCATCTCAGTTTATAGCAGACATCAAATGACTGGGTCACAGAGCTTGAAGCAAATAATCAGGTGATCAGAGTCTTGGAGGAGCTCACTGTGGGTCACCAATCACAGGGTAAGTGCAAGAGGGGGGGACGAACTGGCAGCAGCGGTGTTGTCGGTGGTGCATGCGCAACACATTCTTGCGGTTATTTTTTGATAAAAATACCCTGAAAAGTGTGTGGCTCCATCTGGGCTCTCTCCTGTCTAGCCGGCAGCGCTGTAGAATATGGGCACTAGGGAACCCTAGCGCTTTCCAAAGAGTCTAGTGCACATGTACAGATCTATGGGGAAATGGCGCGGTGGCCATTTTCTCAGAGATTTCCTCACTGCGCATGCACAAATCTCTGGAAAAATGACTGCTATGCCATTTACCGGAGATTTGCTAAGAGATGCTGTCACAGGCGGGGGTCTCCGGAGAGATGAGTATTTAACAAATGGGTGCAGGGTATGCGGGTGCCCTGAGAACCTAGCACCAACATTGTACATACAGTGCTGCATACAGTATGGATACATACAGTATGCACACATTGGTCCTCTCTTTATACACTTTATAGTTTATAAATTCTCACTGCTTTTGCTTCCAGTTTTCAAATGCTAGACGGTTTGATTATTACACTGCAATATAGATTTGAGCTTGGACACACGCCACAAGCCTGAATCTTTTGGCACATGTTACATCTTCCTCACCTGCAGTACAGCATGGTTTTACCACAGTGCACAGTTACAGTACTGTACTTGCTTTTTTTTGCTTTGCTCGCAACTCAGGATCCAGCCCTAATTGTAAACTAGCATAGTACAACTGTTATTTTTATTGTTCTGCTAAATTTATCAACTCATTAAGGGCCGAATTCAGGGTTGATCGCAAAATAATGGGTAAAACCATGGGGGTGATTCAGACCTGATCGCTGGGCTGCAAACTTTGCTGTCCTGCATTCAGATAGTCGCCGCCTCCAGGGGGAGTGTAAATTCGCTGTGCAAGTGTGCGATCCTATGTGCAAAAATCCACTTTGCTCAGTCTCTGCACAGCCCAGGACTTACTCATATAGTGCGATGAGAAGAGGCTGATCGGGGCCGGGGGCTGATGTCAGACACCCTCCCTGAAAACACTTGGGCATGCCTGCGTTTTTCAAGGACACTCTCTATAAATGGTCAGATATTACCCACAAATGACTTTCTCCTATCAATCACCTTGCGAACGCCTGTGCGATAGGATTTCTTGCACCATCCCATCCCTGAATGGCGATGCCCTTTGTTGTTGTCCAATGCGCGTGCGCATTGTGGTGCATAGGCATGCGCAGTTACTACCTGATCACACAGCAGCAATCAAGTCTGAATCACTCCCTACTGTATATGCACTGCAGGTGGAGCAGATATAATATGTGCAGAGAGAGTTAGATTTGGGTGGGTTATGTTGTTTCTGTGCAGGGTAAATACTGGCTGCTTTATTTTTACACTGCAATTTAGATTTCAGTTTGAACACACCCCACTCAAATCTAACTCTCTCTGCACATGTTATATCTGCAACCCCTGCAGTGCACATGGTTTTGCCCATTAGAGAAAGGTTTAGCTTTTGTGATCAACCCTGAATTAGGCCCTAAGCCATGTCCTAACATAGGGCCTAATTCAGACCTGATCGCACAGCAGGCGATTATCGAATGATTGCACATGCGTATGCACCGCAATGAGCAGACGCAATGCCAAAACAGCGACAGAATGGTGCAAAAATTTTGATCGCTAGGCATACGCAATGTGATAGACAGGAAGCTGACATTTCTGGGTAGTAACTGCCCGTTTTCTGGGAGTGCCTGAAAAAATGCAGGTGTTCCCAAGCATTTTCAGGGAAGGTGTGCGACATCAGCTGCGGCCCAGAACAGCCTGATTTTATCGCTGTCAAAGTCAGAAAAATATCTCTATACACACTGCCATATTTGCACCTCATACACGTCCGCGCTGCGCATGCGTACGCTCTCCCGTGCGTGCGCATACTCACAGTCGCGGGCACCCGCAGGCGCACGGTATGCGTATTTACGGTAGAGTTTATGTGATCGTAGCGTGCGACTCAATCGTTACATATTTTCACTATATAATGTATTTTGTAGATCATGGTCCCTTTGATAGATTCTGAAAGTTTAGTTAATATAGCATGTTCCTGGACAGAGAGATCTCTCTTTGTATTGTACGAAGGGTCTAACAGGAGTCATACAGTGGTGTTTAGTATCCATCGGAAGAACATTTAAAGAGCAATATTCCGGTGTTGGTTTGGAGCGGATTAATCGCTCGTGCGAATAGTTATGGACATAAGAAGTTTATGTCCATTTACTATTATTTACTCTTACTTAGCCATGCGGCGGGAAACCCAGTTTCCCTCCCACCTGAGCTGTTGGAAATCGTCACAGCCCACCTGTATGAATCAACCTATGACCTTTTGTTATAGTGCGAGGAGGAATTCCTGTGTCCAATGAACAATGAGATTGTAGGAACCATTGAATTGTATTGTGTGTGGGGCATAAATAGACAAGCCGATCACATCCAGCTCACTCTTCAACGTTTATCATTGCTGAAAATTGGGAGCTGGATGTCCAGAGGCGCATGCGATCGTTTCCCCTTGTGCGTAAGTGTTTCTCCGCAACCATATTGTTCTTACTGTTATTGTGGGCCATTTCTCTATTTCTCTCTCTTCTCCTCTTTCTCTCTTATTTTCCCTTAAAACATAATTGTATTGTATTGTATTTCCTGTGTAGTTATCTGGTTAGGTAGTCTATGTTATATTGTAGTGTATGACTTGTATTGTGTTAATTCTTTTGCAAAACTGTTTATTTCTGTCTTGCGTACACACGCACGCATATCTGCATTTCTTTTCATTCGTATATTTTCATATATCACTCTCCTGTTTGCCATTGTATAATTGATAAACGTACTAAGAGAGATTTGCCGCTATTTCATAGTTAAAAAGTAAAGGTAATACAGTTAAGGTATAGAAATACACACAGCTCTACCTAAAGGTAAAAGGAGAGATTGGTGTGGTGTGCGGTAGATGATCGAGGATCATCTACATTGATAAACGTGTTAGTTGTGTTACGGTGGACAAAGACTGGTGTACACGTGTCTCTAACAAAGGGAGAGACTCGCGTACGCAAAGGCCGACGCACGCAGCGTAAATTACGCAACGGAGCGTCTGGGTACGCCCACGTAACTCAAGTCACACGATAGTGTTGATTGTTAAGTAACGCAATAAGCGATAAATAGCGCAACAGGCGATAAGTAGCGCAAATCTATTTTAAATTCGAAATTTAAATTAACAGATCCTTCTCCTAATTTGTAACACATCTGGTCTAAAGAGAAATTTCTGCGCAGAAATAGAAATAGAAACAAAAGTGTATATGTGGTGAGTGAGTGTTTGTTTTTACAATTTTGAGGATTGAACCAAAAGAAATCATCGAGTTCTCGTGAAGGTACATACGTGTAAGTGACATGCACGGTGGCTAGGGAGGCATCCTTGGTTAAACATAAAATTTGAGCATTAGAGTATAGCAGACCAGGAGGTCATACTGTAGCAGACCAGGAGGTCATAACAGACCAGGAGGTCTAGGTACAGCAGACAAGGAAGTCCGCTATAGAGTCCACAGGCACAACACCAAAAAAAGGGTTGGTGCAACACCCATATAGGCCATACAAGCTCTTGCTGAAGGAATTCGCAGCCGCAATTTTCGATTCCGCTGGTCGCTCCGTACATAAGATTAGTTGCTTATGTGCTGAACGATTGTACCGCACGTAATTGTGTGCATTAGTAAACCTGACCGGTACTATTTGTGTACGAAGGTCATAAACGCTATTTGTACATTCTAACGTGATTTGTGTAATTTTTTATTTTTTCAAAAAGGGAAGTTCGCTGGTCACTCAGGAACTATCTGACAACCACACCTTTACTGGAAAGGGATAATGCTCTGCGGATCACACTCACATGTTCCAGTAAACAAAGGTTAATAGGGGCCCTGGGTCGAGTACGCCAGCACTATATCAGTGTGATCAGGTCGTATTGGTCGGCGTGGGCGAGTGAGTGAGGTGCTCGGTAAACTTCACCGTCAACCTATCGTGAATATCTTGGTTTTTTGTAAGGTTCCGTAACACCTGCAAATTATGGAGGCCAGTTGTTCAGGAAGGGGGCGATCAACCTCGGTTCGGGTTGATTCTATAAACCGACCAGTCGGGTCGGCAAGGTACGTAATGTGTGAAAAGTACGGAAGTCACACAGAAGCTTTATGTGATGAATGGGAGAGAATGACAGTACATGACGTGGAGAAATTCCCAAGAGTAGGTAGCTTCAGCACAGAAGTGTTAACGAATTTAAGGAGAAGGATATGTCTCATTAAATCAGCAAAGAGACGAATCAAGCATTATGATTATTTGCAGTTGTGGCAACAGGAGGGTGACATACAGAGAGGATTGGCTCAGGCGGCGGGATCTGGCTCTATCAGGAAACTGATAGCCACGGCCCCACCGCCACCATACATAACGGGAGAAAAATTGGTTGCGGAGAATGACGCACTAAGGTGTAACAAACAAACACTTAGCAACTGTGTAAATGTTAAAGATAATGTTAACCAATTAACTAATGCAAGTATTAACCCGTGCAAGTTGTACCCTGTTTTGAACTTTCCCCAGGAGTGTGATCAAGAGGACGAATCGGCAACAATATCAGCGCTCTCTCTAGCAGCCACCATATCTGAGACAACAGTAGGCACGGCCCAACCTATAAGATTAGTAACAAAGCCCCCTAGCGGAGGGACAGGTGAGGTTGTATCAACGGGTAAGTACGGCACCATACACTATGCTGAAACTATTTCACCACAAACTGCAGAATCTACACAGAATGATGTTGTTAGAATTAATCCTGTTAAGGTAATAGTAGTGCCAAATGGGAAAACGGACACTTCAGGAGTCACTCCTGTTAGGAACATCGCCATGTATAGCCCGTTTACCCGAATGGAATTAAGGACCATAGTGTCTGAATTCCCTGACCCTAGAAAAGATTTAGTTGCTAGCCAAAAATACATCAGAGACCTAGGAAACACTTTAGAGCCCAATAATAAAGATTGGCAAGTACTGCTAAGAGCTTGTTTACCCTCCAATGTCGACGCAGCTCAATTTTTAGTTGACTGTGGATTAGATCAGGATGTACCTCTTACAGATGTGTACAACAAAGATAATGTAAAAAGAATAAGTTTACAGTTAAAGGAGTATTTCCCAGCGGTAGTTAAATGGAACAAGATATTCTCCATTAAACAAAAGGAGTCAGAAACAGCTGCAGAGTATTTTCACAGAGCATTATCAGAGATGGCAAAATACATAGGCATAGAGGACATTAAAACAAACATAAACCATCGAGAAGTAGCAGTATCGGTACTGATGGATGGTTTAAAAGAGTCATTAAAGACTAGGGTACAGACCACACAACCATGTTGGCGAGGTCTGTCTGTGGCTACTTTGAGAGAGGCTGCTATTGATCACGACCGGAATATCACCAGACACAGGGAGTCACAAGGTGATAAATTAATGTCAGTAAGTATACAGGCCCTGACCACAAAACAGCCTGTGTTAATATCACCAAACCCTGTGGGTAAGTCAAATGTGGTAACATGTTATTTTTGTCACAAACAGGGACACTTTGCACGAGACTGTAGATCGAGAAATGTACCAAAATCTTATCAACCCCCTAGACAACGACACGACACACGACATTGGGATCAGGGTCCACAGAGACGGAGTTATGAGCCACATACAGGGGAAACAAAAAGATACCCCCCGAACAGAGACTGGCACGCCTCTGGTAGTTCCCAGCTAACTCCCTCACAAGTAGTTGCTGCCAGCGGGATTCAGGGAGGTCACCATACCCAATAGGGGTGTGGCCATACCTGTAATCTGCAGCCAGTAAAATTGATTGCAAGCCTTGGAAGTGAACCCGAAATTGCAATTAATGTAGCTGGAAAATCATTAAACTTTCTTGTAGATACGGGGGCGGCCAAATCAGTGATAAATTCGACAGTGGGCATGAGAACCACTGGTAGGACAATTCCAGCCATGGGAGTAACAGGAGTAGTCCAGCATTACCCTGTTAGCAAACCAGCCGAGATTACAATAGGGCCTTTACATACCAAGCATTCCTTTTTGCTGGCTGCATCGGCACCGACTAATCTCCTGGGAAGAGACTTACTGTGTAAAATGGGGGTGCGTCATTTATTGTACTCCTGAAGGTGTATTCTTGGACATACCTGAGAATCACGCTCAGGAAGTGCGAGACATGTTAGACTCCCCATCAAAATTAATGTCACATACCATTATGACAAATAGGACTCCCTCCCAAGTAGAAGAAATGACATCTCAGATACCAGAGTCACTTTGGACTAAAGATGGACAGGACACTGGATTAATGGCAAACGTAGCTCCGGTAGTTGTACAAGTAAAAGATGGTAGGATAGCTCCAAAAATCCCACAGTACCCTCTGAAGCCAGAGGTGGAGTTAGGAGTGTACCCAGTAATAGAGCGCTTGCTACAACAGGGCATTCTGGTAAGAACGTCCAGCACTGCCAATAGTCCCATCTTCCCTGTGAAAAAGAGTGGGGGGAGGGGTTACCGGCTAGTGCAGGATCTAAGGGGGATTAACAAAATAGTTGAGAGTCAGTTCCCCGTAGTGCCAAATCCAGCTGTCATCCTAATGCAAATCCCTCCCACTGCGAAATTTTTCACTGTTATTGACCTCTGCTCCGCTTTCTTTTCGGTACCTCTGCACCCTGACAGCCAATATTTGTTCGCATTTACATACAGAGGAGTCCAATACACATGGACTCGAAAACCACAAGGATTCATAGATAGTCCAAGTATATTTTCCCAGGCTTTGCATGATTGTTTACAGTCTTTCCAACCAGAGAGTGGATCAGTATTAATACAGTACGTGGATGATCTACTACTGTGTTCTGATTCATTGGAAGCATCCCTGAAGGATACGAAACAGCTCCTGTTTCATCTTTCAGACACAGGACACAAGGTTTCCAAAGACAAGTTGCAATTATGCCAAACTAAGGTAAAATATTTGGGACACTGTCTAACACAAGGACTGAGACACCTGACCGCTGATAGAATTCAAGCTATTAGAGACATGACTCTGCCACAAACCCAGCAACAGATCAGAACATTTTTAGGAATGTGTGGGTATTGCCGTAATTGGATCCCAGGGTTTTCCATTCTAGCGTTACCCTTGCAGGAGATGGTCTCCTCAAACAAACCTGATCGGATTTCGCATACAGACGAGTCTGAGACGGCATTTGAGAGACTTAAACAGTGCCTAACGCAGGCACCAGCATTAGGTATGCCAGACTATGGGAAACCCTTTGAGCTATACGGAACAGAAAGTGCTGGTTGCGCGGCAGGCGTACTAACCCAAAAGCACGGTGATGCCAGCAGGCCAGTAGCATATTACAGCGCTCAGCTAGACACGGTAGCGCGATCCCTCCCCACATGCTTGCGAAGCGTTGCTGCGATAGCATTGCTAGTAACGAAAAGCGAAGATGTCGTGCTAGGTCACAACCTCACAATTCATACACCACATGCAGTGTCAGCCTTGCTGAATTCTGCCCAAACCAGGCACGTCTCATCAGCGCGGTTTACAAGATGGGAATTGGCACTAATGGCCCCCGTAAACATCACCATAAGGAGATGCAGTGCATTAAATCCTGCAACGTATCTCCCAGGTGTGCCTGGACAGGCACAAAGGGTGGAGGATGAGAGTGGTGGGGAAGGAGAATTTAACACAAAGGAGGACACACATGATTGTATGGAATATTTGACCCAAAATTTTACCGCAAGGCCTGACATCAGTGACAACCCACTGGAAGATGTAGATCTAACTTTCTACACGGACGGTAGTTGTCATAGACAGTCAGACTCGGGAGACTTGTGTACTGGATACGCAGTCGTAGATGACCAAGGCACCATAGAAGCGGAACCGCTAGGCCCACCTCACTCAGCCCAGGTTGCTGAACTGGTCGCCCTAACCAGAGCATGTGAATTGGCTAAGGGCAAATCAGCCAATATCTACACCGACTCTAGATACGCATTCGGGGTAGTCCATGATTTCGGAGCCCTATGGCGCCTCAGAAATTTCATGACGGCAGCTGGTACACCGATAGCGCATGCAGCCCACATAAAAAGGCTTCTAACAGCGATACAGGAACCCGACAGAGTGGCTGTTATCAAATGTAAAGCACACACATATAGCCAAGACCCAGTATCACTTGGTAACAGCCGAGCAGACGAAGCTGCTAAGTTAGCAGCTGGTACCCCCAGACAGACAGACACCACACAACTGATGGTATTTAATACCATCAACACACAGAAGTTGTGTGAGATGCAAAATTTGTGTTCCACACAGGAAAAGGCAGTCTGGAAGGCAAAAGGATATGGCCAGGAGTCCTCAGGACTCTGGACGGATGGACACGGTAAACCAGTGGCCCCCAGAGCATACCTTCCATGTTTAGCTGAGGCAGCTCATGGGCTGACTCATCTGGGCAAGGAAGGGATGTGCAAGTTGGTAAGAGCATATTGGTGTGCCCCAGGATTTTCATCTCATGCGAGTAAAAGAGCAATGTCATGCCTTACCTGTTTGAGAAAGAACATCGGAAAGGCAATACCAACAGAACCATCTCATATCCCACCTGCAGGCGGCCCTTTCCAGGTAATACAGATTGACTTTATACAATTACCCCCTTGTCGGAATTTGAAATATGTACTTGTTTGTATAGATGTTTTCTCAAATTGGGTTGAAGCATTTCCTGCGGCCACAAATACCGCTATGTTTACTGCTAAGAAAATTGTGCAGGAATTTGTATGTAGATACGGTATCCCTAGAATAATTGAGAGCGATAGGGGTACCCATTTTACAGGTGATGTCTTTCAAGGAATGTGTAAGTTGATGGGAATTGATAGCAAGCTGCACACTCCATACCGTCCACAGGCGAGTGCGAAAGTGGAAAGAGTGAACAGCACTATTAAAAATAAACTGAGTAAAGTGATGGCAGAGACAGGATTGACATGGCCAGAAGCTTTACCCATTGTACTGTACAGCATCAGAACCACTCCCAAGTCCCCTCTTAATCTGTCTCCCTTTGAAATCTTGTTTGGTCGACAACCGCATGTTATGATTAACCCTCAGGATGATTTGAAGTGTAACAATGAAGTGACTGTAAAATACTTGATTAACATGAGTAAACAGTTAAGGAATCAAAATGATAATCTGAAGTTGGTGATTCCTGATTTACCAGATAGTAATTGTCATGACATTGAACCTGGGGATTATGTAATGATACGGAATTTTCTACGCTCAGGTTGCCTTATTGACAGATGGGAAGGACCATACCAGGTCTTATTGACTAGCACTACAGCATTGAAGGTTGCTGAGAGAGAGACTTGGGTTCATTCGTCCCATTGTAAGAAGGTTGCTGATCCAGAGAGGTCCCGTGATAAGGAACAGATGGTAGAGGAAGTTGTATCACTGGAGTGTCTGTTCCAGGAGGACTGAGGCGGCACCTGAGCATTGAGAATCACAAGATCAAAAGCAGTTGTCGATTCCCTGTTCCCTTTTATTGTTTTTCTCCACTTCCCATCCCCCCTCCCTCAAATTATTTTTCCCCCTTCTCATTCTTCTTCGTTTCCTCCTATAAGATGGACTTGCCCCAAGAGACTGTGATCCGGATTTTCCTGTTGACCATGATGTTGACCAGAGCAGTCTGTTCCGGCGAGTGTACCATGGAGGTCGAGAGAGGTTCTGGAATGAGTTCTGATGATAAAGATAGAGGCGTAGTTTTCCAAGAACAACTTAACCAACAAGTAAAGGCGAGTATCAGAAAACGATCTGATAGCATTGACAATAGAAGGAATTGTGAAGGATTGTTAGCTGAAGAAAACTGTATCTGTAGGCTCTGTGACAACGTAGTGGAGGATGGGTGCATTAAGAAATGCCAATCCAGTTTTAATATCCATATGGACCGGCATCCATTGAGTGACTATCACTCCTTAGTGGGTAGTGTGTTAAATAAAACAGATTGTTGGGTATGCTCTCAAGTACCTCAAGGTCATAGCAAATCAGGGCTAGTACCATTTCCTTTAACGTTAGGGGAGGTACTTGAGTTAAGTGGTGGGAGACCGGTGGACAGGAGGTTTAATATCTCCAGCCCTCCTAGTTTGAAGCTCCACCAATACCATGTGGATAGGTCCCTATTATGTTTTAACATCTCCAATCCCCGAAAGCCAGGAAATTGGGAAGTATCATGGAGTAACCAAACCATGACCTTTTCGCATAGAGCAGATAGAATGCCTACAGATACAGAGCTTATACGCCACATAGCCAGTAGAGGAAAATCTTTCCGATATAGGTATACCTTAGGAAATAGGATTACGAGAGTTGGAGAGGTATCACCAGGATACTGTGCACATATCGTACAACCTGATACGTGTACTAAGCAGATGGAAGAATTAGGGTTAGGAGATTTCACATGGAAGGTGTGTAATATGGTTATGTCCTACTCCGTCCCATATGTTCTCCCCGATGATGCATATTTCATATGCGGGAGAAAGGCGTATAAGTGGCTTGCCCCAAACTCTGAAGGATTGTGTTATATTGGAAAAGTACTGCCTGAAGTAATGACTGTATCACATGACAAAATGAAAGACATACACCGTGTTGCCCAAACTCCTTATACTCACACCCATTACGAGCACGTAGTTAAACGGCACCTGATAGAAAGAACAGAGCATCCGTCCTCTGACATGATCCATGAATCCACCGGGATTCAGTTTCTAATCGCGTTAGACATCACTCGCACCGCCAGAGGAGTGTTGAATTATAAATACATATCTGCGCTTGCAAATTTGTTAGATAATATCACTGAAATGTATGATGACACGTTTAGGTATACTGGAAGAGAACTTCAAGCTTATAAAACAGAACTGGTACAGCATAGAATGGTTCTTAATTACCTCACAGCAGTGACAGGCGGATATTGTGTCACACTGGCAACACAATACGGCGTGAAATGTTGCACATATATTACGAATAGCACCGAGGACCCGGTCGAGGTCATAGACCAAAAGATGGACGATATTCTCCAACTGAAGTGGGAATTTCGCAGGAGACACAATCTCACTCTTGCTGCTGTAGGTAATGAGCTGACTGGTTGGGTGTCATGGTTGAACCCGCGAAATTGGTTCTCTGGTTTAGGAGAGTGGTCTCAAGGAGTCATAATGGATGTTGGGAAGTTTCTCCCATGTATATTAGGTGTTGTCATATCAATTGGTTTGATATTTAGATGCGGTCAGGCTTTAATGAAGTGCAATCGTCGTACCAGGGTGATGAGTTTAAGGAGTGAGGAAACTGTAATTCCAATGGATTTGATTTATGACCCAAATGTAGAAACAATGGCCCTCATTCCGAGTCGTTCGCTCGTTCTTTTTTTTCGCATCGCAGTGAAAATCAGCTTAGAGCGCATGCGCAATGTTCGCACTGCGACTGCGCTAAGTAATTCTGCTATGAAGAAAGGATTTTTACTCACGGCTTTTTGTTCGCACCGGCGAACGTAGTGTGATTGACAGGAAATGGGTGTTACTGGGCGGAAACACGGCGTTTTATGGGCGTGTGGCTGAAAACGCTACCGTTTCCGGAAAAAACGCAGGAGTGGCCGGAGAAACGGGGGAGTGTCTGGGCGAACGCTGGGAGTGTTTGTGACGTCAAACCAGGAACGACAAGCACTGAACTGATCGCACAGGCAGAGTAAGTCTGGAGCTACTCTAAAACTGCTAAGTTTTTTTTGTTCGCAATATTGCGTAAACTTCGTTCGCACTTTTAAGATGCTAAGATACACTCCCAGTAGGCGTAGACTAAGCGTGTGTAACTCTGCTAAATTCGCCTTGCGACCGATCAACTCGGAATGAGGGCCAATGATGTGATGAAAATGCGATTTCTACGGTCGTTTCTTTCACCTGTTTTTCCGTTTCCTCCAAGGTAAAAAGACCCACTTGGACGAGGAATTTGATGAGCCGATATACAGACAACAGATGGATTAAAGAAGAAGTTTTGACAACCCGATACACAGATTTTTGATGAACTTTGCCATAGATCCCCAGTTTCCCTAGAAATTTTAAAATTACGCTAGCCCAACACTTTTGTAAATCTATGGACATTGACAAAGCTTTTGCTCGCACCTTATGGGCAAAAGCACAAAGAAGACTGCATTCAACAGACACCGAACAAGACTTCAACCGACAAATGTTCATTTACCTGACATAGAATACTACTGCATTTACCATAAGTGTTCTTTATCTTCATTTCTACAACCCTCAGGTAATGACACACATAGTCGATAGGGAATACAGGCACAGATATCAGCAATCACATATCTCCCCCATTCATGTATCATCAACTAAAATGTGCTCCCCATTTTGTTACAACCAAAATCCGAAAAGAGCTCGGTAAAGTTTGACAGCCCATCCACAGACCCGTACCACGGGATAAGAAGGAATTCAAATGTATACTTCGCAATACCTCGAAGCTTGATTTAAAACATGTACGGCACGATGATACATGACCCCCAAACATGGATTCATACACACATGCTTCTGCTATCTCACTAGGTCATACCCTTTTCACACCTTCTCCTCTCTCCTCCCTTACCCAACCATGGAAATGTATTAACCCCTGACATATATTTTTCTCTTTTTGAAATGTTCTAGAAAGTGGCAGTTATTGTTGACTGCCAAAGGGTGGACTGTCAAAGTCAGAAAAATATCTCTATACACACTGCCATATTTGCACCTCATACACGTCCGCGCTGCGCATGCGTACGCTCTCCCGTGCGTGCGCATACTCACAGTCGCGGGCACCCGCAGGCGCGCGGTATGCGTATTTACGGTAGAGTTTATGTGATCGTAGCGTGCGACTCAATCGTTACATATTTTCACTATATAATGTATTTTGTAGATCATGGTCCCTTTGATAGATTCTGAAAGTTTAGTTAATATAGCATGTTCCTGGACAGAGAGATCTCTCTTTGTATTGTACGAAGGGTCTAACAGGAGTCATACAGTGGTGTTTAGTATCCATCGGAAGAACATTTAAAGAGCAATATTCCGGTGTTGGTTTGGAGCGGATTAATCGCTCGTGCGAATAGTTATGGACATAAGAAGTTTATGTCCATTTACTATTATTTACTCTTACTTAGCCATGCGGCGGGAAACCCAGTTTCCCTCCCACCTGAGCTGTTGGAAATCGTCACAGCCCACCTGTATGAATCAACCTATGACCTTTTGTTATAGTGCGAGGAGGAATTCCTGTGTCCAATGAACAATGAGATTGTAGGGACCATTGAATTGTATTGTGTGTGGGGCATAAATAGACAAGCCGATCACATCCAGCTCACTCTTCAACGGTTATCATTGCTGAAAATCGGGAGCTGGATGTCCAGAGGCGCATGCGATCGTTTCCCCTTGTGCGTAAGTGTTTCTCCGCAACCATATTGTTCTTACTGTTATTGTGGGCCATTTCTCTATTTCTCTCTCTTCTCCTCTTTCTCTCTTATTTTCCCTTAAAACATAATTGTATTGTATTGTATTTCCTGTGTAGTTATCTGGTTAGGTAGTCTATGTTATATTGTAGTGTATGACTTGTATTGTGTTAATTCTTTTGCAAGTATATCATTCATAATATATATATATATATATATTAGGCGTTGGACCCTAAGCCCAGGTATCTGTGTATTTCTTATAGTGTTTAGTATTCTCAGAGCGTCGGTGACGCTCGAACAGCATTTGAGTTAATAAGGTTACACTAGGTTGCATCTACACCCTATTTCTACACTAAGGTTTTACTGCATAATATACTGTTTATGGTTTAGATATAAAGGTTTAACATTGTGAGCGTCAGCGCCGCTGGTGATCTCCTCGTGGTCCCGAGCGTCCGCTACGCTATAGCGAATCATTACGTTAGACGGCAGCCAATAGCGTGCCTGCCTGTGATCTCTTGGCCGTGAGCGAACGTGACGCTTGAGCGTCTCGACTACGGCTAAGCGATTGCTACGCAACGAGCGTACCCTTACGGTACTCCATACGTGAATAGCGTACAGTGTTCTTAGACCTCATAAAGGGTTTTATATAAGATAAATATTTAGCTTTATCATCGCACTGTAGGAGTAAGTCCTGAGCTACGCACAGACTGCATAGACTGGAAAATCATTAGATGGTGAGTGAGTTGCGAGTGGATTTGTAGCTGTCCACTGTCTGGTGAAGTTTTCGCACGGCGTACACATGCATTCTCACACTTGCCTGGGGCGGGTTTACACTCTGGGCAGCAACTAGCTGATCTCCTAATTTGCAGTGGAGTGATCAGGTCTGAATTAATTGCAAATCAGTTCACAACTTTTCACATCATTCTGTCGCTGCTTGGCGTCACGCCTGCGCATTACGGTTCATATGCATGCACAGTCATTCGATAATCGGCCGCTGTGCGAATTCACACAACAGCGATCAGGTTTGAATTAGGTCCATAGACTCCATTTCCTGCATAGAAATATTGATACTTCCATCTAAATGTTATTTTAAATATTTTCAATTTAAAAAAAACAATTGTGCATATGGGGCATTATTCAGGTGCGATTGCAACTTGTTGTTGTTGCAGCTGAGTAATTATCCGTAGACTGCTGATGCTCTTGCAGTGAGGGGAATGTCTGCAGAAACATAAGTGTGTTGTGACTGCTCTTGGGGTGAGTCACGGTGTGCGACTGCGATCACAAACGCAAAACATGGCACCAGCATCGCAGCTTCTGCGCCCATTGTGCGTGCCATGGAGGCACTCCTTGAGTTTATGTTCCTTACATCTGCACGACGGAGTATTCAGTTGCTGAGCATGTTGCGATGGCTTCGTTGGGCGTCTCGGTTCACTAGTGGGTGGCTGCTACACTTACGATGCCTCGCAGTTCCTAAATACAAAAGATCACCGCTGCATCGGCATAATGAATGCATCTGAATCATGCCCATGTTGTAGACGCTACAGACAGCTTATTGTAGAGAGTTAGTTGCGTTACAGTCATAGTTTCCTGATAATGACAAACAATATTCTTTTTCTATAATTATCCTTCTTGGTAGTTTACATTTGATACTGTCTTCCTCTTTAATTAGTGTTTTGTACTGCCAGGGCAGCTTAGTACTATTACATTACAGTTCTTTGCAATATTACAATAATGATAGGATATTTTCTATCCAAACCAAGGGAACAAATCAGCTGTCCTAAATTCATTACGCGTAGAGTTAATCTGTTTAGGAGTTTAGAACAGTGTGTAATGCTCAAAACACCTGAGCAATATACTGCTTAAGCCAGTAAATTGTAATGTGGAGCACAGCTCACAATAATGATATCTTCTGTTTCCAACTGGAGCAAACAATATCCCATAACATAAACCTTATTATGTTGTTTCAGGAAATGTAATGACTAAAGGGAGGCTGCTTAACAAAAGCTTAATGAGGTAATGTGGGCAAGACGCCAAGCAGAAAGTCAAGAAAGCAGCAACACACTTATAGATTTCTTATGCCAAGAAACTTTTTATATTTGGTCTTCTATCACTGCATAAACAATGTTCATTGTATATTCAGGACAGGCATAATATACCCCTCTGTTCTATTATGTGCAAACCGCATACTGGCCTCATCTAGGGGAAGCTGTATCAAGACTTGGAGAGTGATAAAGTGGAGAAGTTGCTCAAAGCTACCAGTTAGCTTCTGACATTTATCTAGCATAGGCTTTGAAATAAGAGAGTGGAAAAATTACCTAAAGCAACCATTCTATGGGCAGTATTCAAATGATTTATCACGGCCAATTTCCTTTCTAAAAGGATTGCCGTTATCGCGCCCAGAGTAATCAGGTTTAGCTGCGTAAAGGGTTGGGTGCCCTAGCTACCCCGGGGGTAGCAAGCTAAAATGATTATACCACGCCCATCAGCAGAAACAGAATGGGTGTGGAAGGGGATGAAAAGAATTGAATACCGCCCTTTCACTCTTCAAGGCATGATAAATCTCCCCTTAGAGATAAATGTAGTAGGTGAATTGGTCTGGGTGACAGGAGACAGGCACAAGATCTTGCCCGGACACTCTGATTGTGTTATAAATGTAGTGTTTCCGGAAGCATCTTTTAACTGTGTCCTGGCCACCTGTCACAAATGTACAGTAGATTTGGCATCCTGAAAAGCTTTTAGGCTACTTGATGCCGATTGGTGGATTGCGCTGGCTATTTTCCACTCACAGTGGTGTGATGTCTCTACACAGTGGTTTGTGGATGACTAGGGCTATAAAACAGATACCATGAAGGTATAAGGAGAGACTATTATGAACAAAAGGCAAGACAAGGGGGTTTGCAAATTTGCAGAATTTATAATAATAATTGTAGATTTTATTTCTGGGTCATGATTTTAAATGGGGAGAGGGGAGGGTTTGCATATTTAGGGTTTTATTTTTATAGACTTGAAGGGGTATTTCAGAGCTGGTTAATTATATTCAATGAGTAAAGAAGACTGCAGATTTGACCAACTCAAAGGAAGAATATAGTTGTACATGTATGACTGAGTACATGAGGTAAAATAGTGGATTTGTGATATCATATACCCAGGGTGCATTGGGAATCTTCTGTGGAGGTCTGTGAGGTCCAAACTAAACTGATATGAGGCTGACCACTCAATAAGCAAAGGGGCCTAACTCACCAAGCAAGTGAATGTCAAAAGGTCAGGAAAGGTCAGTTGAGAGATATCTATATCTATATCTATATATATATATATATATATATATTGCCCAGCCCTCAATGATGGATACAGATAGTAGATGCTGCGGTGCCATCCATAGCTTTAACTGTGTGGGCCAAATGTAGACATGTGTAAAGCAGCGGCACTCAAGCATACTTGATAAGATTTAAGATGCAGCTTTAATGGTCCTATGGCATTTCTGGGATATACTCCGTCGTCAGGGATAGGCGTTCACTACACAACATATATAACAGGCAGTTAATCAGACAATTGGACTCACCCGTCCAGCACCGCCACCCGCGCCAGAGTCACTACAGAGAAACCTAGGTCTCCAGACACTGACGTCAGCGGGCTGCGCCGGACCGGCGTTACAGCGGAAGTCAAAACACATTGCTAGGAGACACCTGCAACAATACACAAACATTGAACATACATAGTGCAAAATTAAAAAAAGTGTATACTAACTTCCACCAATACATTCAAAACTTCAATAAAGAATTTGGTACTGTTTTAACAACATAGCTAATCACATAATAAGCATTTCAACCTATCATCGGCTCCTCTAACTAACCTGGAAATACGGGTACACTCCAAGGGTCTTTCTTTTGTACTGACAGTTCCCCCAGATCCCCTACAATGGAAAATTGATGTCTATAAACTTAATAGATCTTTACGATTGAGGGAACACTTTGGGGCAACACAGAGTGACTCATCCACCAGTACGATACCGGTACAACTTAGAAAAATAGCTCCGCGCTCTAAGTTTGACCCAGTTTCTTATAATTAGTCTATTAAAAACCTTTTACTCGACTCATGGAACAGACTGATCAGTTACAAATGTCATCTCCTAAATATTACACTCTCACTTGTGATGAAGTCAGCTCTTAATGATTTATCTGCTCGTTCCGTTCTGACATTGTGATTTGTAGCGCCGATAAAGGCGGCACAATAGTTGTCCAAGATTTGTCTAAATATATTGATGAATGTAATCGACAGTTATAGGATGTTTCCACATATGAGTTGTTATTGTTTGACCCCACTATGCAATACAAGACTGAGTTTGATAATTTATTATGTTCTGCTTGTCTTAATGGATTTATTACTATGGAAGTGGTACAGGCACTTATGGTTCAGTTTCCTCGTATACCGTTTTTTTTACACGGTTCCCAAGATGCACAAAATGATTATTAACCCCCTGGAAGGCCAGGAGCTCACTGTACCACCCCATAGCAGTCTACCTTGATGCATTTTTGAACCCTTGCATCCG